>NW_027526203.1:369137014-369359514 GCF_048455015.1 Haemaphysalis longicornis | reverse complement strand
TTTTTTGGCTTAGCAGCACGACGAGCGATTTCGCCTGCGAATTCGCTGATGCGGCGCCGCTCGTGCGGCAAAACCACCTTTTTTCGTTGCTGCAGCAAAGTGCCAAACATTTGAAGCGGTCGAGCAAACGCCGCTCGTGCGGCGTGTGCGGCGTAGAGGGGCCGGACCTGCGGCCAATAGGAGCACAGCTCGGCACCACTTGCACGCTTGGAAACCAGATGGCGTTGCTTGTACGAGCGCGACAAAAGCGCGTGCACACCAAAACGTTTGTCTTTTCTGCTGTGTGTGCGTATATTGATAAAGAATTGGCGATTCTTATATAAAACCGCAAATAAACTTATATTTACCGCAAACCAGGCAGAAACAACTTGCCAATTAAGTACAATAAAACCACCCTTGATAAAATCACAACAACCTTTGCTGGTGGCAAACTTAATTCAGTCTGCAAACAAGGCGCATCTGAAATGCCAAAATCGCGGCGTTCGCTGGCCCCATGTAGACGACAATTCCAGGCATTGCGAACTTCGCAAGTGCGAATGTTCGTTCCAGCGGATTCGCAGACGAAATTCGCTCCATGTAGAACGGCCTTTAGCCACTGAGCCACCATGGCGGGTGAGGTAAGCGCAGATACGTGTCTATTCGAAATTCTAGAGATTGTGTTCTTTCGAATTGACAGGTGTGCCCAGCGTTGGGACCTGCACGTTTGGTTTCGCTGATAGCGTGCTTGACAGTCCCTTGTACAGGTAAAGCTGCTCTTCACAGGCGAATAAAACGCCATGTTGTGTGCGCGGGCGCGTGTTTGCGCACTTTACGTGGAAGTTTTCTTTGTTGATTGTTTTGCAATGGGGATGCAGGCAGCATTTGCCCTTGATTGTCGCAGTAAGCCCGATAACAAAGGGGCCGCAGCCCGTGGTCGGCGATATTTTCCCCCGCGTCTTCTTACATGCTTGGCCAAGGATCCCAAATGGACCATGAAAACGCAGCCCTACCTTGCCTTATTTGAAAGATCTGCCTTTGGTGACTAGTTAATGACGTTGTTTTCATAAGAAGTGGTGAGAAACACCCAAAAAACTCAAATTTTCTGCCACCCAGCATCAGCAGTGACGTAACAAGTAATTCAAGCAAAATGGGCAATGTCTTAAGTCATTATTAGAATCCCAGCAGTACAATGAAACGAAACAAGGGGATCCAATCAATAACACACCCACGTCTCTTGGCGGTGGCTTTGTGTAGTCTCTAGGACGACCGTAGGGGTTGGTGAAAAAGAGGCTGGTACATTTCCTGTTACACCTGGCCTAGATTTTCAAATTTAACAGAAGTATTGCAGCTCATTTAAAAAAAACCACTAGTTCGAGTGAAGAAAGAAATACTTCAGTTTTATGATGAATTTAAACTATACAAAACTGATTTTTCGCACCTTGCTAATAATTCAGTTCTGAACCGGTTCGCGAACCGGTTCAACGCTCCGAACCGGTTCGCGAACCGGTTCGCGGATCGAATTAGTCGAACCGGAACTGAACCGGAACAAAATAAATTTACCTGAACCCGAACCGTAACCGAGCCCGTATTTTTTTCGGTTCGACACACTGATACATATATATATATATATATATATATATATATATATATATATATATATATATATATATATATATATATATATATATATGCGACGATAAGCTCAGCTTGCTGTCAAAATTGACACGGAGGCCATTAACCTCTGCCACACGAGGTAGCACTTCACCATTAATGTTATAGGGGAACAAGATGCTGTAAGTTTTCCTTGTGTATGTCATGACCTTAGTTTTAGATGTATTGATAAGAAGTTTATTGCAAGCGAAATTTATTGCAAATGACGATATTGCTTTCTGGAGAGCACAAAAACTTGCGGTGTTCAAAAAAAATTTAAATATTTTGACATCGTCAGCATATAACAGAAAATTGCAATCCTTAAATACTGGCGAAACGTCATTTACAAAAATTGAAAAGAGAAGAGGCCCGAGAACAGATCTCCGAGGGACACCACTGGTGGCCTCATAGCAAAGTGAGGTCTGCCCGTTTACACTCACAAAACATGACCGTTCGCCTAAATAGTTGCATAAGAGGCAAGTCAGGGATGGGTGTATATCGAGTTGAGACAGCTTGTTAAATAACGGATCGTGGCAGAGATTAAAAGCCTAATTAAAATCAAAGTGAACGACATCAAGTTGGCCTCACCCCTCCACAGCTGTCGAGTCATGCAGCATGAAATTGACAAGAGTGGAAGTGGTCGATCGCCAAGTGAAAAAGCCATGCTGCTCTGGTATTAGTATGTTTTTCTATACTGAACGTGAGTGGCATATGCAATACTGTCTCAAAGAGCTTAAAAGCAGCGCATAAAATAGAGATTGGCCGGTAGTTCATGGGGTCGAATTTTGACCCTGACTTAAAAACAGGAACAACTCGCGCAGTCTTCCAACGAGCGGGGAAGCGACCACTTTAGAGGGAAGTTAGAAATATAGACGTCGAGACAGGTACAAGGATATCACCAAAAGCCTTGAGTACTGCTGAGGGAATGCCGTCAGGGCCGCACGAAAATGATGTCTTCAATAATAAAAAATATCAATCAATCAATCAATCAATCAATCAATCAATCAATCAATCAATCAATCAATCAATCAATCAATCAATCAATCAATCAATCAATCAATCAATCAATCAATCAATCAATCAGTCAAACATTATTTAATTGCCCAGAACAGCCGAAGCCTTCGTGCTGTTCTGGGAGGTGAAAAAAAGGCAGCTCTGAAATACATCAGCGGCTGACAGATAAACAGCCAGTAAAGAAGGTGTGTGAGTGAAAAACAATAAAAAGTAGAAGAACTACGAAGAATAAATCCAACATACATTACACGATTAACAGAGACTGTAATTGCTGGTACATTGCAAAAAAGACATCGTACAATAAGCATGAGAATAGAACAAGGTAAGTGAAAGAAGAATGCCTACAAGTGCGGGGTAAGACGAAGCTTCAATTTCACATGAATGCATGAATGGCATGAAACAAAACGCAGGAAAATATTTATCGACATTAATGACAGAAAATCATAAGTTCTAGTAAAATGCGGTACTGTGCTCTGTGTGTGTTACTGTGTGTTAATGTGTAAAGGGGCCCGCCCGGGCCCCTTAAGAATGCGCGATGTAAGACGAGTTGACTACAAAAGTGTGTCATAGTACATACAACAATTACAGCCGCAGCATCAACATCATACACGAACAAATAAAAACCAACTCTACGAAATCAACGCACACATGAAAAAAATAACTGAAGAGAAAAGTACTACCGAAATGAGGCTTGCGTGCCACTGCTAACAATCCTGCCAGAAAAATTCCCGAAGGGGACGGTGAAAAATATCGGCGTGAGAGTTATACAGACTCTGCAGTCTATCAAGAGGAGAACATGTGCTAAGTGCTCCAGCTGTGTTGAAAGGTTGTTGCTTGTTGCTTTTTTCGGAACACAAAAACTTATTGATGCAAGCAGTTCCGGGCATGAAATAGTACCATTAAGAAGTTTCTATAAGAAAAGAAAGTCTTAGCGGGTTCGCCGGGAACTTAAAGAAACAGTTATCGGGATAGGCTCAGCGGGAAAACGATGCATAAATATTGATAAAAATTTGGTCTGTACACTCTCCAAACGCTGACAATGAGATCTACAGGTTCCATTCCAAATGACAGTGGCATATTCTAGTTGGGGAATACAAAGGGCTCTGAATAGATTTATGAATGGATGAGGATACCGGAAGTCTCGTGAAAACCTGCATACAGCGCCAAGAGAGAGAATCGATCGCCGAGTAAGTTGAGTAACATGAGGTGAGCAAGTTAAGGCACTGTCAAAGAGCCCGCCGAGGTCTTTGATCGCTTCAACTCTAGACAGGGAACCGCCGTGAATACTGTAGAGAAAGAAAATGTGGTTTGTTTTGCGGGTGTAAGACATGACCTTTGTTTTCGTAGAATTAAGATTTAATCTGCTATCTGAGCACCATTTAGCAAATGAGGATATATCTTGCTCCAGGGTAACGCAGTCATCAATGGACTCAATGCGTCTGAATATTTTGATGTAGTCCGCATAGAGAAGAAAAGAAGACCTCTTAATTGCAGCTGACACGTCGTTTATAAAAATGGAGAACAAGAGAGCGCCCAACACGGAACGTTGGGGCACGCCGCTTGTTGATCTGTAAATAGCGGACGTCTGCCCGTTAATGCTAACGAAACTGAATCGATTGTCTAGATAGCTGCCCAACGATGCCACGAGCGGTGTTTCAATGCCTGACCATAAAAGCTCATCAAGTAATAACGTGTGGCAACAACATCAAATGCCTTGTTCAGACCACAGTAGACAACATCCAACTGGCCCCTCTCAGAGACTGCTGCCGAGGCCTGCTCCATGACGCAGGCGAGATTAGTTGTTGTCGGCCTTCCCGATATAAAACAGTGCTGTTTACATTTAAGAATATTTTATACAGAACATGACACCACTTTGTGCAGCGCTGTCTCGAACAGCTTGGAGCAAGCACAAATGAAAGAACTGCTCTATAGTTGGTCGCATCAGGTTTGGTGCCTGACTTGAAAATTGGACGCACCCTAGAAATTTTGCATGGGCCAGGAAACACATTTGTTTTTAGACACTGATTGAATATTGCAGTTAAAAAAGGTACGAAAATGCTGACGAATGTTTTAAGAATACCGGGAGGTATTCGTCAGGGCCACATGATAATGACGGTTTCATGCGCCTTAGGCTCTCTATAACCAACTGCTCGTCTAATAGTACTAAGCTAGAGCATTGAACATGATTTAACAACACGGTCATTTCAGTGTCATCGCACTGGCCATCTGTAGTACTGATTGATTGTAGGGTTTAACGCGCCGACGCAACGCAGGCGATGAGGCGCGCCGTAGTGGAAGGCTCCAGATTAATTTTGACCCCCTGGGGATCTTCAACGTGCGCCGAAATCTTGTGCACATGGGCGTTTCTGCTTTTCGCGTCCATCAGAAAAGCGGTCACCGCGGCCGGGAATCGAAGCCGTGACTTCGTGCTCAGCAGCGCAACGCCTTAGCCACTGAGCCACCGCGGCGGGTCATATGTAGTACTAAACTGCTGCGCAAAATAGCTGGCGACATCATGAACTTCTTCCCCAGAGAAATTGACAAGACGGATGTGATCATATGATTTATTGTTACGGGACCGAATATTTTACGCTGCTCTCCACAATTTACGCTACTCTCCACAGAATCGAGATAGTAACGGTGGTCCCGCTCATACAGAGTTCTATATAATTTACGGTAGGAGTGGTAGTCCTTTTTTCCATTCAATACAGCATGCTCAAGGGACGCTGTAGCGCCGACCACGGCGGTGCTTGTGAGAAGTC
Source organism: Haemaphysalis longicornis (assembly GCF_048455015.1). Lineage (NCBI taxonomy): Eukaryota > Metazoa > Arthropoda > Arachnida > Ixodida > Ixodidae > Haemaphysalis > Haemaphysalis longicornis. The sequence goes on along the minus strand of NW_027526203.1, from coordinate 369,354,109 downwards.
ATCCCACACCACTGTTGGGACCTTCCAGCGCCACGTGGGACCCATAGCGTTTCTTGTCGCTTGCGCGACCCTTAGGAAGGCTTCTAAGGGAGGTTCACAATTTTCAATTTCGCAGCAATAAATTACGTTGAGATCACGAAGTGCAACCACAGCGCGGACTCATCAAGGTCATTAGGTAATAGATATATTCTGAGAATATACGTAGTCATTGGTACTTCTAGTAGGTTTAAACTTCCATTAGAAGCTCGGAAAGTGTAATTGATGCACGCAAAGCAGTTACTGCGATGTTACCGGAGCAGAGAGATATAAACGTGAAACTTGAAAGAAAAAGTTAAACTATGACATAATTCTGGAGGGGGGTAGTGGTAGTTCGGGAATGCGCACCCCAATCATGACAGGATGGGGGATAAAGCATCGGGAAGCTGAGCAGGGGTCATTTCGCAAAAGTAAAAACAATGTAAGGGAAAAAAATGAGATAAAGTGGGCGCAGACAATAATTAACAGGTCAAAGGAACTTCGTCGAAGTTTGCAAAGCAACTCCCTACACCGACAACTTTGGAGTCGATGTAAAGAACAGCCGCACAAATAAGTTATCGAGTTCCTAGTTTTCTTGCTTCAGACGTCGTAAAATATATCGCAGAAACATTATTTATCGCCGTATGTTACGAAGTCCGGTGACCAACGGCCACCATCACGAGAGCCACCGCGCCTGTGTTTTTTTTTGTTTGTTCTTCTTTCCTGCCCTTGTCCTCGCGTGCGGCACACCGTTGGGACTCTTCAATCTCTTGCAGGGAGTTGATCACTTTCTGCAAGCGCTGTGCTAGCCCCAAACAAAGTGAGGTACAGCGTGTACAGCTGTTGCGACGCTGTTCGCGTTCAAAAAGAGGACAAGAAAACGAAGAAAAACAAACAGAGAGGCGAGGATGGAAGCGCAGACGCCGGGAGGGCACCCAACGGTGTGTGGTCGAGGACACCCTGCGTGTGAGCGGAGCCCTCGCCCCCTTCCGGGGCGGGGTCCTCTGCGGTGTATCCTCGTCCAAGGCGCGCACACGCACACCGTCTTTACGTGAAACCATTTGGACGAGGAAGAAGAATGCCGTGCAGAATGGAATCACTGCAGTGTGTGCGTCTCGGCAGCTGTTTCCCCATTTAATGGAGGCTGTCCCATAACGGCGAGCGCCTCCTACGTTGCTCTCTCTTTTCGTATTTCGTTGAGGACAGTGGTGTTCGGAGAAAACGGCAGAAAATAAACCCTGACTACCACCAAAAATCTTTCCTTGTGGCGCTTGCTGCTGACGCAGGGGTCCTGCAGTGTGCCACTCTGCTACTGAATGACACTAGAATATCGTATTTCACTTTGTCTTTGCAGATTTCAAACTTTAAACAATTCAGACTCTTTCATACAAGCAGATACTAGTCGACAACACCTATAGCATGCCCATAGCTTAAAGTGCGAGCCCAATTTTGAAAGAAGCTGAGTTCGTTTGAATTCTAACTTTTGGGGGTTTTCAGCCTTTCTGAGTACGATAAGATCACCCGCGTCAACTCGAAGCCCCATGAAAAGCGTAATAAGTGTGCGTCATAAAATCGTGAAGAAGACATCCTAGCTCAAATTAAGAGAGAAAAAAAAGTGCAGTTGGGCCGTACTTGAGATGCGGAGGACACAGAACGAGGAAGTTACCCAAGTAAGAGATGGGCTACAAAAGGGCGCCATGAGAGGAAGGCGCACACAGAGAACTATAGGGTCATGGCTGGTGTAAGAGTATTTTTGAACTGCGTTGAATTGAATTTTATTTACAAAGCGTGAACATGAAACGTGAATGGGTACAGAGGTACTGGGTCGTCCCAAGGTATGAACTGCAGGCGGGACCTCCCGTTGGGTGCAAAGAGTGGATTTGATCGGACGGATGATATATGAATGGTTGGAGGTCTACTTGGGAGAGGCCATCGTTCTGTCATTCGATAGAATCTCTTTCATCAAGTATTCTGGAGTTGAGGAGAGTCTTCATATTGCAAAATGATTTGAAGGGACTTTACAGTAGAGATCAAGTAGGCATAAGGAAAAAATGGTTCATTCAACTTTCATATTCCTATGACTGACCAATGACTTGCCACTGTGCCTCAATTGCCACTGTGCTCAAGGCTTTCGGCTGCTGAGCACGGCGACGATCTAGATTCCTGTGCATGGTGCTCGTATTACTGGTGCAGAAGAAACGAAACAAAAAACGCCTGAATGCACAATGCGTAGGAATTCATATTGGCCTGCAGCCCTGTAAGGCTGCAGGCTAATAGGTCGTTTGTTACGCAGGCGCATAACAAACGAACTACCCCTTATCGTTGAAAGGGGAATTTGCTAGCGATACCCCTCCGAGGTTACCTCTCCAACCATCCACCACGTCACCCCCAACAAAAATTAAAAAAAAAAGTGGTTGCTTAGTATTTTAGGGGTGGGGAATTATCAAGCATGCTTTTTTTCTACGTATCGCCGCATATATGTTATCTAAGTAAAAGACACTCGGTTTAAATGTTTAAACCAATCCTTCACGTGGTCGGTAGTCGCTACGTGTTTAGCGAAATACGTGTCTAGCGAAATAACATTTATTTTTTGTCGTAATACAGCCACATCCAGGAAGCAATGGGCCCTGCGATATATAGGAGGGTTGAGGCGAATACTTCATTTAGTATTGCCAGTTGAAGGGCTGTGCGGTTAGAAAGAACAATCAATCTTCCATATGTTCTGGTTAAGACAATGATTTGAGAAATACCGTAAAAACCCGCGTATAATACGAGGTTTTTTTCCAAATTTTGCTCTGTTAAATTTGTGCCTCGTATTATATGTAGATACCAAAGTTTTCCCCCGAAAATTTGCACTTTCGGTTACAGCGGAGGGAGCGCCATCTTGCTGTGGCGTTAGCTGGCTGCTGCTTCTCTCAGCCGGCGCCATTTTGATTGTTTTGACTACGCGAAGGATCTCGGCACGTTCACCGCAAGTCTATCAAGATGTCGGGTGCACTAAAACAGTATTCAGCTGCAATTAAAAGAAAAGTTATTTTATGTGCCGAGACCATCAGAAATTGCGCTGCAGGACGGCAATTCGGCGTTACCGAAGGCAGCATTCGTGGGTGGAGAAAGCAACTGGTGCTTGACTGGATAGAGTTTGTGTGGTGTCGGCGGCCTGGAGCATTGTTGGGGATTCCCGTCAGTGCTCGTGTTAGACGCCTTTCGCTGCCACCTGGCCGATTCCGTGAAGAAGTTGTTGCACGAACCCCACACCGAACCCATTGTCATGCCAGGAGGAATGACATCCCAGCAGCTGCAACCGCTAGACATTTGCATCAACAAGCCTCTCAAAGACTGCATCGGGTCCTGCTACCAAGAGTGGATGAGGTCAGGATACCCGTAAGTGACAGCTACCGAATGGCTGACGCGGGTTTTTCCAGCGGTGCTTTGTGGCTGGATCGCGGATGCGTGGGCCAGCATTCCAGAGGAGCTCGTCAGTCGCTCTTTTAAGTAATGCGGCATCTCGAACGCCCTTGATAGCACTGAGGACCACTTTCTGTGGGAAGACATTTCCGACAAGGCGACTTCAGCAGACAGCGGCAGCGACCCTGACGATGCATGACTAAACGGACGTCGGGAGACGGTGCCAGCGAAAACTGACAAAGACTGAACGGTAACTACAGTGCAAATAAATGTTTTATGTGCTCTTTACCTCGCATTATATGCGGATGAAAACTTTTTTTCTGATTTTGATGTCCCCGAATTACACCTCGTATTATACGCGGGTTCGTATTATACGCGGGTTTTTACGGTAACCGCAGACTGTTTTATAGAGCTAAATGGTAACATAGAAAGGTAGATATAGATCACTTGATGGCGCACTTCGCACTGAGTGAGAGGAAATGTCAGATGAAAAAAAAAACACACATAAGGAGGTACTAATCGTGCTGGTACACCCATTTCTTCCAAGACGAAAAATTAGAAAAAGAAGAAAAACTTGTGACTGCTTCGGATGTCCATGAACAAACCATCTATAATTATGAGGGCTCGACATTGGGAGGGGAGGGCTGTGGAGTAGGAAGTAAAGAGTATGTGGGGGTTTGAAATACATACTACCGTCGTGAAAAGCTACAAAATGCAACCTATGCCAGCTGAATGCAGGCGCCTAACAAACGCACAAGTTACGGCGTGTTGGAACCAGAAAGTCAAAGTAACCTTTAAGCTCAACAGAAAAAGTGCCCCGAACCAGAATGTCTGACCTTACTGAACCTTGACACGAAATAATTTTTAGGTGTGCCCGAACCCGGACCCGTACAGTGGAAAAAAAAATGATACTTAACGGATTATAGTTAAAAGCATAGACACGCAAAGTGGATGACATAATCACAAGTTCTCAGTTTTTTTTTTGTCTGAAATCTTTGCAGACTCGGGGGTGCTAAATGTTTTAATTACTTTCGTCGAGGATGTTTAATACAATACAAAAGGAGGGATTTAACCTCCCATAACACACCTAAAAGCAATCAGATAAGGCATTATTAACAGCAAAAACAGCAGTTAACAGATTGATCCTTGGGGATACTCTTCAATAAAGCCGCTTATTGAGTCCATACCAAAGATTCCAGGCAGGACGTCTGACTCATTTCGACGACTTTGAAAAATATTGCGGTGATTCCTGCGCTGAAAGGTAGCTTCATATAAAATTTGGCCTAAAAAATTTGGAATTGCGTGAGAACTACTTGACTCGGAATTGAACGGTGGTTCCAGCAATGACTATGACTAGTGAAAGCGCAAAAAATGCCGGCGATTAGTTAACAAACTGCAATCTTAGTGTTTTTTTATATATGGAAATGGGCGTTTGAAATTAAACTTGGTTTAATAAAATATTAGGTTCTTTGATCCAAAGAAAACGCCAGGATAGCCCACGTTTGGATAAATCTCTCCTGTACTTCCTCTTTCTACAGATGTCGAAAAAAGTTTTTGCTTAGAGTATTGTCGTCGGACCCTAGCTGTGCAGCAAAACGTTCGCAAAAAAGGACAATGGTTCAAAAATAACTTTGTGGCTCTAGTTCAATTGCAAATTGTGCATCATGGCGGATGAAGGAACAATACACAACACAGCACAAGAAACTGAGCGACGTAAGATGTAATAAATTCTGGGAGATTTATCAGTGTAGTAGTTCTTTAGAACGAGAATGAAATTTTGAATTTGAGCACCCCTGCGATGGCGGAAGGACTGTTGTAAGTTTTCTGTGCTCAGCATGTTTGCGCAAATGACATCTCTGCTAAACGGCAACGGTTTCATGCGTTGCGCCATGGTATTCGTCAGGGCCGGTATGCTCAAAATGATCTGTGAGGCTGCGAGTAAAAATATTTATAGTTGTTTTTATTTTTTGTTTGTTGTCTGGCACTGTTATCCGCACCTGACCTACATTCTGCTGTAAGCTTTCGATTATTTGTAAGAAGTACTTTAGATCAATGCTTAGTAAGATCTGTTTACTTTTATCTGTTGTAGTTTCCAACCGAAGGGGATCCTTTTCGCTTGAAATTGAAAGAAGCTGGTAGTTGTGATTGCCTAGTATTGCGTACGGGATGAGGCAACCTGCTAGGCTTCAATTCGTTTGTCGTTTCCCGATAGCGCATTGTGCAAGCGTCGTGGGAAAACGCTTCTTTTTTGTGACGAATGTCTGTGGGCAAAAAGTGAAGTTGGAAGCCAAACACAGGTTTTTGCGAAACATATGAAGTTTACAGCATAATACTCTACCAGTGGGAACACAGTGCCGGAAAAGTCAGAGAAAACACAATTTAATTTTAAAAATTCATGGACGATCACCTTAAAGTGATAAGACAATGAGCGAAATCTGTGGACGCACGGCTGTATACGTATGATGATTCTCCAAGGACAATATTTCCTACGGTGCATCCTGAAGTTACCACTTTTTTAAAATTTCAATTTCAATCAATTTATTAATATCTGAAAATTATACATGGGGGTTGTATACAGAAGAAGGTCCCAAGGTCGGAGACTGTAGCGGGACCTCAAACTGTAGCGGGACCTCGAGGCTGTAGCGGGACTTCAAACCGAGAAAACGTTTTTCAAAGTGTGCCCATTCTGTAACACCCCAAAGACCACAAACCATCCGGTATGGGCTTGCCCCTACCACCGAAACCCCATTCGTTCCCCATCCTTGGAGAAATGGGAGTGCGAATTGACTAGCTGCCTACCAGAAATGCAGGTTAACCTTGTGTATCGAGCAACAAGAAGTAAGTAACTTTTTTTTTCAAAATGAACCCCTAGTTTAGAGCTCCCGGTCGAGCAAGAGCGGCTGCCACAGCTGATGGCTTTCCAGACTAGGAAGGTCACTCACAACACCATTTTCCTCTCGGACAAACGTTTATCGATAACAACAACAATAATAATAACAAACGTGGACATGTGCCATGTGTGCATATCGGGGTATCGGCCTGGGGCAGATAACCGTCCTGATATACAAAAAGTTTCATACGAAGAGATGCTACAGGGAAATCTGGCGCCGGCGTCTGGCGAACAGCTCTTCAACGAGCGTGGCACTGTGGACAGCTAAAAAGTGTTTTTTTTTCTTGGCATGGCTCACGAACAAGCTCAAGGATTGCCTGTGGTTGCAAAAGAAGTAATGTTGTTGTTAAAAAACGTTTAAGCTGTTTTATTAATATAAATGCACAGCTGATAACAGAAGTATTAAAGTTCGTTATTATTTTTTTAGTATTCATGCAGCATGAACAAGAAAATGGGGGTCCTGTGGTTGCGGTTCATGTCACAGTCCGCAAAAAGTGATTTTGCAAGCCAGCCCATGTAAGAATGGAGCCCTATCAGCTTTTACGGTCTATAGTAGTGGTGGCTGCCATGGCGTCAGTCGACTTCAACAAAAGATGTCCCTCTAATCTCTGTTAGTATGTAAGATGTATTAGTGCGATATTGCTCCTGTCATTCTTGAACATTTCTTTAGTGTCAAACTTGTGCCTCATGTGAAAATGCAATTACTAAAATGCGTTAGGGCCTTCATACTTAATTATCAGAATGCTTATATTGCCCAAAAATTGTCTTCCCAGCAATGCCTTCGTGAATGCAGATGTGACACCAGGGGCTCACAGTGCATCTTTCTTTAGGCATGCAGAGACTCTTTCGAGACATTTAATAAAGGGCCCTTGGGTCGTCATACTTTGATATCAGACTTCGTATACTGCCCTGAAGAAATGTCTTCTCATCAATACAGTTTTGCATACAGTTAAGTTCCGAGAGAAGACCCTGCCTCGAGACATCGCCCACCCCCCCTTTATGGGTGAAATATTCAATTAACTAAAATATCCCAAACATCCTTCCCCCCTTAAAATATCACTAGCTTCGACTGCTTCGAGCACCTGTGGAGCTGCCTCCGCAAAAATGTCCCGCGTAAGCGAACACCGCCGATGTCTCCATTTTGAATAAAAGAGACCCAACCTGTCCGCCTTTTTTACTTGATATCTCCGCAGTTTTTGTTGGCGGTGAGGCCACTTTTTTGTAGTTTTTTGTACCTGACACGAAATTTCGCCCATCCTGTATTTCTCACCTGATAGCTCCGTAGTTGGGTGGGCGTTCTTTCAGAACTTTATGGTAGTAGTGTAGCCAACTCGGTGAAGTGAAGAAGTGGTGAAGTGCTCAGTGAAGCACTGGGTGGGTATACACTGGGATTTATGAAGGTATTATTTTATAAAAAGCCCTAGATTCTTCACATTGTTATACAAGATCCTTAGTATAGAACCTAAAATATTCCTCCACCACAAAACGGGTTCGTATGGTATTGTAGCCTACTTTAAAGGGGTCGTGAAGAGAAAATGCATTTGTCTTTGATTACTTTTGTCTGCTTGAACGACCTTTTAAGAACATAAATCCCAAATATTTTCACAATTCATTGCTTCTGGAATTTAGGAGGCGCCGTTGAAATTCTCGTTTTGAGGCGCATCGCAAGCGACCATGCGCGCGCCGGCGGTCGGCAGCGCAACTAGAATGACGTCACGTTAAGTACATTCGAGAGTTCAACGCGGTTCGATGTTCTTTGTGTATAATATTCTGCAAAGCTGCAAACCCAATATTTTAAAAATAATGCATCCTTTATTCGTTGCCAAAAAACAGTTTTCTATCCACGTGAGCGGTGTCGTGACCGCTTCAGTTGTCTGGCAACCATTGCAGCAGAACTCAGACCTACTGGGTGTTTGTACAGTTTGTAGCCAGTTTCCCTGCTGAATTTCACGTTCTTTTCCCGAATTCTCTTCGGAATATTATCTTTTTTGTATGAAATGGCCCAAGATCGCTCAAGCAAAAAAAAAAAAAGTGCCCCGTGTGCGATTCGAACTTGCGGCCTCCGGGCCAGCCCAACGTTACGGCCAGCATAGTCGGACACTTTATCCATTACACTACCGGCGTGGGAAGCGCGCGCAGCGAAAAACTGCTGTATAAAAGCCTCTTCGCATTTGTAAGCCAGAAGTCTGTCGTGTTTTCATAAATTCTAATCTACCCGGAGCTTTAACCGCCAACTTACTGTTGAGCGCTTCTGCAGTAAGCCAAAGCGGAGCGTATACAATCAACAAAACAGCGTTAACAGGATTGTTTATTGCAGGAAACAGGAAAGCAATAGTCGAACTGCGTGATGTTGGGGCTCGGCGACTCGGCGCTCTATCGCTACTTCTCGCTAGTTATTTTTGCGCTTGATGAGTGAATAATGAATGGGTTTTAGGTTCCGACTACTCGAAGTTCCTTCGATAAACGCGTTTATGTAATAAACTCTCATGTTAAGCGTTCGGTCATGTATCTCGTCAGGTCAGAAGTTTCACGTTCGCGCAACTCACATTACAGGCTACGTGAGACAGACGTCGGCAAACTTGTACAAGAATATCGGCTAACAAAACGACAGTTTAGACTCGTGGAAAGCAGCGTAAACAGTTTACGAATGCCCAGTTTAGATTAAACGTGGTTACTTCTGCCTGCGCCACTCGCCGGTGTTGTTGACTGAAAGTTCGACCATGTTTATCAGTCGTATCAGAGATCAGACGTCTCCCGTTCAGTTGCAGGGCGAGTTTCATCATGGCGCCGATGTTGTAGCTTTATCTGACCCTTTGCAAGCCCGCTCTATGCCGACATATTGTGCAGACGAGGGAGAACTGTGATTGGCTGCTTACTGACTTACTGAAACGTCACTTCACGAGTTGAGGAGGAAAGCCTCGGTGAAACCGTAACTGCATTTATTTACCTATTTCCCGATATCGGACAACGAAACGGGTATGCATTGTTTGTTTATCAAGGTTACACGGTTATAAGCGCACACACAACACAGTTTTTTTGAAAATCTCTTCACGACCCCTTTAAAGGGGATCGGAACCTAGGGCAGGTTCTTTGGGAACGAAAAGCTTTGTGGGGAAGTATACCAAGACTATAGCCACTATACCCAACCTGATGGTGCATGCGAGGCCTGAGGGGAGGAAACAAAAACAATTAGGCACATAGTGTTACAATGCGATTGTAGCCATCCAAATCCATATGAGGGGACTGTCTGGCTTCCAAGAGCCCTTGGGCTTAAAATTGGTAGAGAGAAAGTAAACTGCCAGGTTGTAGAGGTGAGTAAACGAAGATTGTAATGCTGCAAGAGGAACAGCGGAGACGTGAATATAGCGCAGGACGGCTGCGATTTATTACAGGCAAAATTTAATTTGAACCTGCCGCAAATAGCAGCGCTAAAATCAGAACAGTACTACAACATAACTACATCACCTTTCGGAGAGGTTGAGATGACACACGTCACACGTCACCACTCTGTTACAAAGAGAGCACAATGTCAATCAATCAATCAATCAATCAATCAATCAATCAATCAATCAATCAATCAATCAATCAATCAATCAATCAATCAATCAATCAATCAATCAATCAATCAATCAATCAATCAATCAATCAATCAATCAATCAATCAATCAATCACGTACATAAACCTTCACGGGAATGCATTAAATATAATGTATGAATATAAATGTGAGCAAATGTAAAGTAATGCTAGATAAGCTGAAAGCGCCTTGTTCAGCATAGGTTGCAGAGCGCTAGAACAAGTAGAAGAAATTACCTTGGGCAGGTTGCCAGTGCTGATCCCAACCACCAGAAAGAAAGAAATCCGGCACAGAATTGTAATGGGCTGGAATGCACTTGGAAAGCACTCACAAATAATAAAAAGCACGCTACCTCTATCACTAAAACATGCGTTCTGTCGGTGATGACGTATGGAGCGGAAACTTTGCGCCTTACTAAACAACTGGAAAGCAAACTTAAGACGGCTCAACGGGCCATGGAACAAAAAACGGTAGGAGTAACGCTTAGGGACAGGAAACGAGGCTTCTTGGATAAGGGAACAAACTCGAGAAGACGGTTAAAATTAAGAAAAAAAAGACGAACTTGGGCTGTGAGATGAACTGACAACCCTTGTGTTACCAATGTGACAAAATGGATGCCCATAGACGGGTCCAGAAGAAAAGAAAGGCTCGACGGAGAGACGAACTGAGAAAATTCGTAGGTAAATAATTCGTAGGGTAGCGCAGGATAGCAGCGGGTGGAGGTCAGTGGGAGAGGCCTTCGTCCTGCAGTGGACCAAAATAGGCTGTTGTTGCTAATTATGAGGAGGAACACATGGGGTATTATGGAGTAATTAGTAGAAGGTACTAGGCCTTTCTTATCTAGGGTATCAGACTGCTATTTTTTGATGTTTGGAAAAATGTCTTCCTACAAAGTAGTGAAGTCTTCTTTAAAGGGGGACTCGCTAAGTAGCGCGTCATATGCAGTACGGGGTTTTCTGAGGTATTTATACAAAGCCCTGGGCCTTTACATTTTCATATCAAGCCCCCTAAACTGTCTTCCTAGCAAAGCATTTCTGTAGTAATGAAGCCTGCCTTTAAGGGGATCAGTATGCAGCATTTTAGAGAGATACATGGTGGGCTAAGGAGGTAATTAATAAAGGCCCTAGAGCTTTCATACTTCGGTGTAGGACTGCATATGGCGCCGAAGAAAATTCCTTTGCAGCCTTGAATACGTGTAATACTGAAGCCGACTTGAAATGAACTCAGTGTACAGCAGAGCCATTTATTTTACAAATCCTGCCATTTATTTGACAAATCCTGCCCGGGAGTTTCTGCAATTTTTCTGTCGATCTCTCCTGCTTATATGTAACATGTGCCAGGTTATCGTGTTCCCAGGTCTGCAGCAGAAACGTAATCCATTTTCGATGTTGCGATTTACAATTTCAGCGAAATCCACAAGCCATGATTAATTTTTCTCGCTTTCGAAGCTTAAATGCAGACCGTAGAACGTTAGTAGAAATTCCACAATTGTAACTTGTTATCAACGAAACATGTACTTTAACATGCTCCCTCCACGTCTCCCCAATCCGGTTGAAGCTTTTTGCGATGACGTGCCATACAATTTCTTTTATGCGGAAGCGAAAGTGTCCTGTCTGTGAAATGATAACAAAAAGCGTTTCCCGCCGTGAATGAACGACTTTCGGTTAAACTTATCGGCTATTGACAACATCAGCACGCCCTAGTACACTCTTTAGGAGAACTAAAGTCTGGCCACATACCAATTGCAGCTTTTAAGGCATTAAGTCAACATTCAATTGTGTTTATCATTATGCAATCCTTATTGCACTTGGCTTAGGCGGAGGGTTATATGCATGGATTTATAAATATCTTGCATGCCGAAAAATTTATGTCCAGTGTGCCAGGCCCAACACCATGTTGTGAAAGAGGACCTCAAAAAGCCCTCTTAAAAACCTCAAGGAACTGTCTTAAGACTTTTACTGTTCAATTACACGCTTATTCACCAAAAGTGAATTCTCCCTCTCGGCGTAAAGGTCAGACATATTTTTGTTCGGGCAACAGGCTGCTCAGTTCGAAGTCTTTTTTTGCGGCGCAAAGCACACAGACCTGAGTGGCTATATCGTTTGGACGCGTGTGCTGCTCGCCTGAGTTTCGAAGGGCGCCAAGTGGGGGGGACATGGCCCTTGTTTAATATCCGTTGGCTTTGTAACCTTTTTTTTAAACGGTAGACGTAATCGTCGTCTGTGATTATGCCGAAATCTCCCATGCCCTTAAAAAGAGCCGTGGTGGTTCCGGGGCAAGGGTATTTCGCTACTGAGCATGAGGGCTCGTGTTCGATTCCCGGCCGCGGTGGCTGTTTTTTTTAAGGGGGGCAAGGACCAAAAACGGCTGTATGTGCGAGATTTCGGCGCCCTTTAATAACTCCCTACAGGTGCCTAAATTAATCTGTAGCCCTCAATATGGCACGCCTCATAGCCCACGTGCTTTAACGCAATTTGAATTGTGCTTTCGCGGCAAATTTGAATGTAAGTCAAAAGGATAAGCACGGAACTCTGATATACTGTCTACGGCCGGGAGAGCATGGTTGTCTGGCAAAAACACTCGCAGCAAGAAAAATAACAGTTTGGGGATTGTGAAAGCGTTATGTGGATAGGTACCACGAATACCACGATCGAGAGTTATAAGAGGCCTATGTAGAGCGACACCCATGTCTGTTATATAGGAATATTAGAAATTATTGGAAGATTTGTTGCTGATCTGTTTCAGGCGGGCAAGGCCAGGCGCTTTGTGATCGCTTTTTGCACTGTGGCGTACGCTAAAATTTACGCAGCCGCTTTGTTTCACATGGTGCGCCTTGTCTATCGCGCAGCAACGCATCCTACCTGTACCGAGCCAGAGCGACGACCACCACACTGAGCTGCCGCACATTGCAACTTCAGCTAAAGTTATTTTACAGCGAAGCCTGTTCACCTCTGGACCCTTGGGGGGGGGGGGGGAAACACCTGAGGCACGAAATTTCCGTGTTGTAAATTGATAAATTGATATTGATTGATCAATTGATTGATTGATTGATTGATTGATTGATTGATTGATTGATTGATTGATTGATTGATTGATTGGTTGATTGATTGATTGAAGCTGTGGACTGAGTGAAATTTACAAAAGCATTGTCATACAAATCTGAGGTAATGGGCTGCTCTGTGCTGGGTTTAAAAGTACGCGAACAGATTTCTTGTCGTGTTCACTTTTAGTGCTCACGGCATAATGCTCCAAAATACATTTCTCTATATGTGTGCTAAACGCTAACTAACCTGAAGCAGTATTCTGGTTACAAACATCCGGTATGACTGCTTCTGGGAGCCCGGGACATACACTGATTAAACTATAAAACGACAAGTAAGGTGGTGGGGGTGAGCATAGCGCGATCACTTGTGGCACCCGAGATCTTTGCGTTTATGTACTTCGTGCGGAATAGTTTTTGCAACGTTTGAAAGGTCGCTAACTGGCATCACGATTTTTCGCAAAATGAAGGAGAAAGCAACTACAAGTGAAATTTAACCTGGTTTTAGTATATAAACAATACACTTGAGAAGTTTAAAAATCTTCTACGATATTGGCAAAAGCGTTCAGATCAGATAAAAGACCGGTAATCTTTTACTGTGTGAAGGACTTGCCCCAAATTGATTAAACGCAGTCAAAATTTGGGGTCTTCTGAAACTTTTCGCTCCCCCGGAGCAGAGCTTGAAGAGTGGAAGAATATTTTCTTTCCTTTGTTTGGTTTACAAAGCCCACATTCAGTGACCACCAAGCTGTTTTCCTGTTCCTGCACCAGCGTCGTCTGGTCAGCCAGCGTATACGTCAAGCTTCTGATACAACTGAACGACGCGACAAGCTGTTAGCGTAGCTCCCATACGATGTCACGCCGGCGGAGGCGCTTTAGCGTTCGAACATCGCGAGGCCAGTCGGTTATACTCGATGGCGAAAATGACACGACAGACAATGCAAAGCCACCGAACATGCGAACGTATTCGCCCGATCACATTTGTGCGAAATGTGAGCGTTACATTTAAAAAAAAAAGTAGGACCAGGAAGAAAGGGGGGAGGGGTGGAAACAAACGGCCCAAAGAAGGAGGGTGCTTCAGCCGGCGTCTCGGAAGAGCGGAGGCGTAGCGGCAAGCGAATTACAAGAGGGGCCTAATCTGGCGGGCTGTCCCCGCGCGTAGGGCGCTCCGTCCTCGGCTCCGTTAGGAGAAGCGCCAGTAGCTGAAACAAATCGTTAGAGCGCGCATCAGCGTTCGGGAGCGCGCTCCAGAACGGCGGGGGTGATGGTGGAAAAGCGGGGTAAAAAACTGGGCGTATAAAGGCGAACTGCCTTCCAGCCCGCAGCGCTAAAATCTCGACCGGCGCTGTGCCGATACATCCATTTAGCCGTGTAAAAGACTCTTCTGCTCGATGCGCGGTAGCGGCGGGCTGATGCAAAAGACGCGCCCAGGAGACGGGACCGTAAGAAGATGAAGCCTCGGCTTTTATTGTCCGCTGTAAATGTTTCAAGGCTGGATCGAGCGCGCATATTCGCGGAGGCGCGCGGGGGAGGCGGCGCGTATAAAAAGGGAACCGGGTCGTTCGACGGAATTGGCCACGGGTGCGCAAATATTGGCCCCGGCGATTCCGGGTGGCACGCGTGCGTCCCGCCGCGTATACTTCCGCACCGCACTCGAGAGGGGCTGCAGAAAGCTTGCGAAAACAGGAGCGGGCTCAACGACTGCGTGAGCTGCATCTCCTTCGCGTCTCGCGCGGAGCAACTCCGGCCCTTTTTGTCCGGGCCGTTTACGAGACCCGCTTCTATTGCGACGCCCCTCGGCGCATTTTTGTCTTAAAAAAAAAAAAGATTTATTTGGCTGCTTCGACGTTGAAATGACACTGTTTTGAGCCCGATATATTTATCCTGTCTCAGTGGATTCCAGGTCGACCGCATGTTAGGCTCCGTAATATCAGCGCTGCTGGGTGTAGTGATAAAAGCAAAGCATCGACAAATTCAGTGCGAATATATTGGACAAAGTGCACGAAACATATATTTTGTTGAACGCTTGAGACGATAGAAATATTATTCGTCGGCAGTGAAGGATGGAGCTGCTGGCGACTAAGAAAGTATTCTGAGACCTAAATAATTACATTACTTGATTCTCTTAATGGGCTAGAGCCACATGGGGATCCTCTATAGCAATATAAATATAAATACTCCAAGGGTGCACAAAAAAAGTAACCCGAGAGCTGCATTTCGTGGAGATCTGCGTGTATACAGTATGCACAGTAAATCCTTGGCTGTGGGCATATATAGGGCAGCACTGTTTGGTGAGGCAATTAAGAGAAACACCTTTACTCCATTTAGTTCCTCCTTAAAAGCGTTGGGGCTGGTATCGACCGGGGTTGCAAGCGATAAGGCTGCCTACATTTCCTCGCGTCAGCGGCCTAGATGGGATGTACTCGTGGGCATCGTCTCGTCCTTAGCGACACCGGAGATCATTTCACCAGGCGCCATGGTCCCAGCCGTACGTTGGTGTCGGGTGCGTTAGTGGGGGAGGTGGGGCAAGCCTGCAGCAGTTGACCCAGCTCAGGTCCTGTAGGCGCGCCACACGCTGGGAGTTGCCAAAGCACGACGAAAGTGCTGAAGCAAGACTGGTGCAACCAGCGTCTATGTCTGGGTTCGCCCTGTACTGACAACTTGACACGAGACCTCACAGGCTCACTGTGTTGTGTAAGCACGTTTTATATAGTAGGGTAAACACAAGCAATTCATAAATAAATTGGCGGAAACGATTTCAATTTGCCACTACACTTTACAAAATCTGAAACGTGGCGGTTGATGGCGTAGAAACGTGTCACTGCCTTACGTGTCCTCGTCCCGTGACCTGCAAACATTGCAGCGACTAAAACTGCTTAAATGTTTATTCACTAATTGAAAACCTTTTAACACGAGTCGTCGCATAAGTTCAAATTGTACATGTATTTTTAAACATTTTTTCAAAAATTTTAAAGCGGTGCTGCCTTCGCTTTTTCTTTTGGTGGGCTGTCCCTATCCGCACTCCTAGCGCGAATAATTTTCTAAAATTGTCCGCAGTCCTAGCGTGGGTAAGTTTTAAAGTGACAGACAACCGATTTTGGGGGAGTGCATGTCGTCTAGCTCTAATGAAAGCCAGCGTTTTGTATTGCCACGTCACTGTATACTGGGGTAATACTGGGGTCACCGCAAGAAAATTTTAAATAAACAGGCGGAAATAATTTTAATTTTGCACTAAAATTTTTGATGCCCAAAACGTTGCGGCCTGTGGCGTGTAAACGACACTACGTTACGTTTCCGACCAATTCCGTTGATTTCAAGGCGTAATCCAAAAACGCATAAATGAATATTAGCAGCTTGTTTTTTAACCTTATTCGAATGTTCCCGCAAGCGGTCATTCGCGCACCACCCCGTTTGACCGATATAATAATTCCCGCAAGAAAGAGGAATTTTATAAACAACACCTTGGCGACATTCAACAAACTTCTGCTTATGTTTCTTAGTACATCCCCTTGTTTTCCTCCTCCCCTCTCGATTCACTTTCTGGCACATACTACCGAGCTTATTTTGGGCAGAAAACAATAGCTTGACGCCTGCCCTGCCGACAACCTTCTTGAGATTGTGCGCCACCTTGTGCACATATGGGATGACGGCTATTTTTTGCTGCGAGTTTGTCTCCAATTGTATGGCAACTGAGCGTTTTTCCTTAAGGCCTGCTAAGAGGCTTTTAGCAATGTTAGCCAAAAGCGTTGCTGGATAACCTGCAAGCTTCAGGCGTGCTACTTGCGACAGAAAACTTTCATCAACTTGGTGGTCACAAGACCTACTTAGCGCCGAATTCATGCACGCTGTTGCAATGCCGCGTTTTACAATCTTCGAGTGGGCAGACGAAAAAGGAAGAAGGCTCTTTTGAGACCTTGGCGCATAACGCCAACAGACACGGCTATCTGAGCACGCGAGCTCCAAGTCTAAGAAGCGTAGTTTGTCATCTGAAGGGTGCTCAGTCGTCAGTTCAAAACAGCTTAATTCTGCGACAAATACGTCAAAGACAGCCTTAGCAGCAGGCTGCTCGTCAGAAGGGTTAGTGCTGTAAAATATTAAAAAGCCATTCACATATCGCATCACCTTAACCGCGCTCGTCTGACTTAGCTTGCTCTCAAGCTTACGGTCGTAGCTGGCTAATAAAATGTCACTAAGAACAGGGGCGATGCAAGATCCTATGCACAATCGCACACAAGGTGGCGCACAATCTCAAGAAGGTTGTCGGCAGGGCAGGCGTCAAGTTATTGTTTTCTGCCCAAAATAAGCTCGGTAGTCTGTGCCAGAAAGTGAATCAAGATGGGAGGAGGAAAACAAGGGGATGTACGAAGAAACATAAGCAGAAGTTTGTTGAATGTCGCCAAGGTGTTGTTTACAAAATTCCTCTTTCTTGCGGGAATTATTATATCGGTCAAACGGGGCGGTGCGCGAATGACCGCTTGCGGGAACATTCGAATAAGGTTAAAAAACAAGCTGCTGATAGTCAGTTAGCCATTCATTGTAAGAATTGTAAGAAATGCAAGTGCCACCCAATTTTTGAAGATACCACTTTCTTGTCAAAATACCATGATGAATGCGCGCGTCTCATTTCAGAAGCCTATCACATCCACAACAGTGGCGAGGCATGTGTTAGCCTCCTCTCGATTTTCCTCCTTCCAAAAGAGATAAAATTCATGTCTGATTGATCGCCTCTTAGCCTCCGCGCAGGCTGAGTATTCCAATCAATTTGTTTGTCATTGTTTTGTGATAGTGGTGAAGTATATATGCTGACTGAAGAAATAAAACACATTTGGTTGTTAGTCAGCGCCGTGGTCCTGTGTCCTTTCTTGTCCTGTCTTTTTAGCGCTGTTTTTTCACTCGTAATCATGAACCAACCAGCCCAAATGCGTACCTTATAGCAAGAGTCCCACGAAGTTAATCTGCATTTCGCGTGATGTGCTAGTTCTCATTTTAGCAGCCTACATAATTTATCAGAATTGGTCTCTTATTGTTTGATTAGTTGGTTATCTTATCCTTTGTCTAATTATGTCTCTCATTTATAGCCCGCTTCAAGACAGCACAATTACGTACACTATTCTGCCGGTACCGGTCCGCAGCTGACCTCATTTCTGGCACTGCGCCGAGTTTTGTCACCGAACTTCGTACGCACAACGAGAATCTTCAAGGTTAGGACATACACGCTCAGGCGCAAAATTCAAAGTTGTTTTACTGAGGTTAAAGCCGTGGCAAGGCTCGAACGGAAGGGAGCGCTGCTTCTTTATGCGTGGTAGCAGCCGACGCGCTTTAAACGCTGGGATCCCTACGGTCCCGCCTGCAGCGCCCCCACGCCGTTTATCCTGGGTGTTGCCTAGCAACGCGTTTCCTTGCTGGCGTGGCATTTCTCGCCTTAGTTACCTCAATGAAAGGCTTCACACTACGACTCGAGAACAATGCCATGCAACGCTCTTAAATTTCTTAGCTGTTGCCGAGACATGACAATGGCGTGAAACATGCATGGGCACATCCATTTGCTGATGCCACGCGCTCAGCAGCGCTCTCATAATCCTTCGACGCGAATCTTCAAGAGCAGTAAAGTAGTAGCATGCTCCATTATTGGGAAAAAGAAGACCAGCAGGCCAGACCGGAAAATGGGAGTAGCAAGGAGGGAAAATAAAATTTACCGAAAATCGATTGGTGAACTTTAGATAACGTGAGCATCTCATTCCACTCGCTCGTTAGTTGAAGGTTATGCGCACAGCTTGCTCCGGCTATAGAGTACCGCAAGGCGGTGCTTCTGACACGCCCCTCGTACACCGTGCCAACCATGCTTGCGTTCTAACCGTCCCACTGGCCACACTTGCTTACTTTAGCAGACGCTTTGGCTGCGTACCACCCAATTTGTTGACCACAAGTACCAGCGTTTCGTTAACGTCATTTGAGTTCCTTCCTTTGTTTCCCGCCTACTCGGCTCTGCCCTCGCGGCAAAGTCGATTTTACAACGCGCACAAGCGTTACGGGGCGCGTAGAGACGCCGTGCGATGAGGGCGTCGGGAGGAGGGAGGGGATGCGAGCACTTCACTTTGATGTTGCCCTAGCAACTACGTCGGCAGTGGTGGGAGCGCAACTGCACTACAGCCATTGCCGCCGCCGGCTTGCGGCTCGGCTTGACGTCACCCCTTTCCGCACGGCCCCTGTCGCTCTCTGTTCTTCAGTCGCGTTCTGTTCCCGGATCGACGGCACACAGTTTTGCTAACATGGCCCATCTATCACTCACGTAAGAAGAGGTGTCTTGAGTCTTGCAGTGTGTCATGTGCGCAGCTTCCAAGAATAACTGATGCCGAGTTGGAGGCGCCGAGCTGGGCATAGACTCCGTCTCACACAATGCATACCAAACTGCACTCAAGGGAAATGGTGTCTGCGCTGAGCGAGGAACTTCAGGTTGTAGTATGGGAGTACAGCTGTTGGAGAACCAGTGCATTTGCGAGAATATGTCGATGGTCTGAGAAGGCAGCTCATTGCTAAATTATGTATGTCAGCAATAGAGTTTGTTGAACAGCGCGGGAGACGGGGGGGGGGGGGGGGGGGGGGGGGGCGTGCGATCCTGGAGGGGCGCCATTTGGATATGATGTGAGGAGTTAGGGCAACATTGGCAACAGTCTTGTCGACGAAAAATTCGGTGGGGCATGGTTGGGAGAATACTACGAGGAGATAGCCAAGTGGGGTACTGGATGCAAGGCGCCATCGGAGCGCGTTGCGAGGTTGTTCTATTTGGAGGCGAAAGGAAGTGGGCGAAACAGCAGCAGGGGGTCGGTCAGCAAGCGTGGGAGTTATGAGGGAGCTCTCGCAAGACGTGGAGTGCGCGGTCTGCGTGCCATGGCCCTGCACTGTGGGTCCCGGGGACCATGCTAGGCGAGTTTTAGTGCCATTATGAGCGACGATTTTGACAATAGCTTGAATCTGGTGGACAGTATACGGTGGCGGTAGTAGACCCTTGTGAACTCGTCCACTGCAGTTTTGGAGTATGTGGGGAAACGAATGTGCGATGGAAGCTGGGAAGAGATGTTGTAGGTCAAGTAACGGAGTTGAAAACAAAATTAGCTAAATTTTGGTACCGGAGGATTCCAACCAGGGGCCTTCAGAATGTGAAACGACCACACACTGGCCTAACACCACCGCTATTCGGTAACTTTACCTAACGAAAGGAGGACCTAGAGAATGCGTTGCGGCGTTAGGCTTCGAAACATGTGGTAAAGACATGTTCGCAGGCTTACATGAGTAATTTGAGCATGCTAATTACAACCGTACCATTAGGCCAGTAGCAAAGTATGTTCCAGCCAAATGTCATATTACAGCAAAGCTGTATATGAGGCGTTTTTTTTTAAGTGAGCCAGATCCAGAAACCGAAACTAAGTAAGATAAAACTGCCGTGACAAGAAAAAATCAGCAATTTTCCCCAAAAAAGAGGTGAGAAGAAAATAGCTGAGATAACGCCCTGCTAACGTGTACGCAGATCGTAGTTTGTATTGAAAATGATCCAGATCCTGCTGTTTCACGGATCAAAATGAGCCAAATCCATTTGCCAATGGGCGCGAGGTCACGGGTTCGATTCCCGGCCGCGGCGGCCGCTTTTCTGATGGAGGCGAAAAGCAAAAACGCCAGTGTGTACGAGATTTCGGCGCACGATAAAGATCCGCAGGTGGTCAAAATAAATCCGGAGCCCTACACTACGGCGGGCCTCATCGCCTGCGTTGCGTAGGCGCGTTAAACCCCACAATCAATCAATCAATCAATCAATCAATCAATCAATCAATCAATCAATCAATCAATCAATCAATCAATCAATCAATCAATCAATCAATCAATCAATCAATCAATCAATCAATCAATCAATCAATCAATCAATTTGCCAATGGGAGTTAACTCTTGGCTTGGCAGTTCAGACTGTTTCGTGGCTGTTTTCAGACGTTTATTATTTTTTTTGCCTTTCCGAGCTGGCTTATAATGACTTCAGGTGGCAATTAGGAGATCAGCGAAAGATCTGTCCCCAGATCTGGACGGCTAAGTGAACGGAAGGAGAAGTGAACGAAATGAAACTGAGAAATGTGAAACAACGATTTCATCTCGTCTCCCGCGTCCCTACGGAGTACCTCGGGTTATACTTATTTTTTACTCCCATATTTACCACTTTAGTACTTAACTAAATAGCCGCCGCTTACAAGCCCTGGCAACCCCCCCCCCTCCTTTTTCTGAGGGTGCGAACCTCTTCATTAAGGTGAAGAAGACGTTATGAGCAGCCTTCGTGTGAAGCGTTTTGAAAATTTATGGCAAGGCAAAGAAGAGCTTGCTTACTTCGTGAGTGCCTTCAGGCGTGCCCAAGAAAATTATCCTACGGAAGAATTCAAAAAGGGCTGCTAATGGTGTCAAGAGGACTCACCAGCGGACTCAACGGACTCACGGGACACAGCGACACGTGCGGGTGTGTATGCACGGCCAAGTGCACCGAGGTTGTGTCGTTGTGTCCGACAAGGTCGTTGTGTCCCGTGTTTCGATGGCACAACAATTCTAGCCAAGTACCGAGATAGACTCACGCGAGAGATCATTGAGGCGCATGCAGTGGCCAAGTAGCACGAAAAATGCATCAGTTGTCCATCCATCGCCCTTTCTAAAAGAGAATTTAAACATCGTGATCGCGCATGACCGCTGTGTCTATCGCTCAGCGTAGTAGTCTGTTCTAACTGGTTTTATCTCTTTTCTTTCTGGTTGGTGTTTTCGGGGATGTACACTATAAGTATGGCTGTTCTTCTTCATTAAAATCTTCAGTTGCGAGTCAGCACCGTGTGTGTGTGTTTTCCCTTCTCTGTCTTCGTTTTTATGCGCTGTTTTCACCATGAATATTCACCAACTTGCCCAGTTCGCCACACTCGTAAATTTAAATGAAGTTTTCATAAGGATGCCGCATCAACTTGAGTGTTTCAATTCGACATGAGGCAAATTCAAACTCATCACCCCGATATTGTTCAAATTCACTGCATAATGTTGACTTACTTGCGGCCATAAACCTCCCCTAGCTGACATGTAAAACATATATCATGTAATAGCTTTGACAGCGTTGCATGTAGGTCCGGTAACAAACACCTGATTTTTCTGAAATTCGATTTAGGTGTACTTGGCTCATTTAGAAAAGAAAAAAAAACGCCTCATATGTGTCGGTTTCCTCATATTGCATTCGTGTACAAAGTCACATCTACAAAAAGCCAACTTTCTTGTGAATGCTCTGTAGATCTAAATCTAATACCGGTACCTACAAAAAAGTATACTGAAATTGGCCTCTAGGACGACTCTTTCATTACGCCGAGTTCGATTTATTTTTCATAATTAGTTCGCAGTAAAGTTGTAAAGGTTACAGAATTACTATCTGCATGCTGTCAATTCATGGCCATCTGGCGAGAGTATGATTACAGAATACAGCTCTAACTCTTGTTTAGTATAAACTAACCAGAAATGAGTTATATGTAAATTAGGCGATAAAACGACTCTAGGATTACGGCGAGTGTCATCTACTTTTCGTAATTACGTAGTTCACAGTGAAGTTGTAAATATTGTGGAATTCACGTCTGCTGTCACTGCATGAGCTTCTACGGGAAGTGGAGGGGTCGTCCGTGTTTGTCCGCCAGAATAAAACTCTAGTACTTCCATGTTTCATTCAGCTAATTAACTATGAAGTATGCTCAGTCGCAAATTACAAACAAACGTGTCTTGTTTAACGCACTCCTTAGACTGCGCCCAGCTTAGGTGGCCATCCTTCTTCACAAAGGGAAAGGGCACTGAACTCGGCGATTTGCCATACTGAGATTGAAGCACGTAAAGCATACACCTCATTTTTCTAGGAGTTCTGAAAAAATCCTGGAGCGACCTGACAACGTTTCTTTAAAATTACTTGTTGCTGGGCGTGATGGCTATTTTTTAGAACATGGTTATTGGCGCAAGTTACACCAGTAACCACGTTTTTGGCCGTAACTAGCACGCTCAGCGACAAGCTCTTCAAAAATACCTCTCTTCTACAGTGGGAGCACCATTTCGAGCAGCGGAGCTATTTAAGCTTGAACTTGATCCGGTGGCGTTAGCAAAAAAAAATACAAAGAAAAAAAACATCCCCACCTCTAAATGGTGCACCACCGCAGATAGGGTATTATAACCGTGAAGCCGGCTTTCGCTCCTGCTCAAGTATGAGCACAAGGGGCATATGCGTGTGCGCACACCTTAATACACCATTTGAAAGGCGATAGTCTTTCTCGGGCTACTAAAACGCAAAAAAAAGCGCAGTTTTCACTAGTGGTGCAAGGCTAGACAAACAACGGAGCTGGGGATCGGGCTAGCTTCTCCCCCCCCCCCCCCCTTCCCCCCCTTCTGCGATTCACCATCGGTGTGGTGTACCGACCGGAACGGCCTTGTAAAATCCGGCTAAACGTGGCCTCACCCCTCAAAACTCAGCCTTGCCTAGTAAGAACATCGCAAAACATAACAGAACTTAGCAAAGCCTACCAAAACCTAGCAAAAGTTAGCAAAACCGGAACAAGCCAGGCCGACCCCCAGCTCCGCTGTTTCTGGAGCCTTGCGCCACTACTGCAAGCTGCGCCAGTTTATTTGTTTATTCACCCCAAATTGACGTAGACGCATTGGTGTGTCACATTGTACATGCATACCTGACGCGCCAGGCGCATCGGCTTCGGCATATGCAGAGGTGTTCAGCCAAAAGATGCGAGTTCCTTGCCTGCCATCATTCAAACTTTTTGGAATTATATCAAGGGATTAAGCGAACTGAACCGACAGGAACTGAAACGCAAAATTCCACACTCGCATGTTGGATGACTGGGTGCGTACATTTCATGCTATCAGTGAGACCTTCCAGGTTAGGCTCGAAAAGAACTCGGATAAGTAAAACATCTTCCGACGCAAATACTTGAATTACGGCCGTCCGTGTCTCATCTCTTGTGTCGTACTTGTGCCAATAACCGTTTCTGACCAGTCTCTTTTTTTGTCTTGTTCACCACCCTTCAAATTTGGAGAGAAGTTGTGAAAATTTTTAATGCTATCTCGTCTGCGTTCCGTGCTTTTTAGTTCTTGCCTCGTAATAAACTAAATGTAATGATAAAGAAATCAGTCAATTAGTCAACGAATCCATCAATAGAGAGCTTAATTAACATGCCCATGGACAGCCGATTGAGCTTTGTACTGGCGTGAGAAGAACAAACAGAATCAAGAAATAAAAAAGAACTTTAAACAAGGAGAACGTACTCAATACATAGAATGAACACTACCCAAACTGAGATAATAGGACAGAACAAATTATTGTACCGTAGATATGAAAAAGAAAATCTCCTTAGTACAATCTAACACGTGAATTGAGAGCTACAATCGTTAGCATGAACAACACAGGAAAAGTAACAACAAAAAAATAGGAAGAACTGCTACGCGCGATGTCAATGAGATGTAAAATAACCATTAAGCCCCAATTTACCGGGCTGCGCCTAAAGAGGGCGCGCGTTAAATGGGGACGGAATAGCCGCAATGGCTCAAAAAAAAAAAAAACGAAATCTCCGCAGTGTACAAGAAAAGAACGCGACGTTAATGTTCCTAGCCGTCGACAAAATGCTATCTCATTTCCTCTGCTCGGAACGGCTAACAAGTCTTAAGACACGAAGAGGATTACCTCATAAATAGCAAATAAAGCAAACACATTAGCAGTTTATAACCGGATCCCCTGTCTGCAGTTATCAGACGTTTTGCGTCAGGTCGGTGAAAAAAATTGTAGGCACATATAACGAAAACTTGGATCCGGCGATTGTCTACTACCAACGAAATGAGCACTGCATAGCCTCATCCTCTTCGCCGGCCATGTAGAAAAAACACAAAACAATTCACATTCGTGTCTTGCGCTCGGACATACAATGAAATGTGGAGACTCACTTTTTTGCCTGTGATGCTCACTGCGTATCCGTCGTGTTCTCTGGTCATGAAGGGATGAACAGGCTAGAAATCGAAAGAACTGCGTTTCTAGAGGAGAACTGGGGCCCTATTCTCGACTGCACAAATTGCCGGCCATTTGCCATGTTTTTTTTTTTTTTTTGCGTAAGCACGACGTAAACAGTCAGTGACGTGCTGCACCTCTAGCTATGACGACATGCAGTGTAATTTGACGATTCACAAATAAAGATCACAACCAAGGTATCAAATATTGTGCATAAAAGATATAAAAACACTTGGCATGTACTATAAAAATTAAGACGGTAGCTGAGGCTGACAAAAAAACCCATTTCTGGAGGTCAAAATTGGCGTCTACACCACAAGGCGATCGAGTAACGTTGATCCAAAAGCGAGCGAGAGGAGGATGTCGAGCTAAAGAACATCACACAATTTTTTTACCGTATCTATTTATTTCTTTCAATCGCTTTTAATACCGTAGCGGGGCTCTCTGCTTCAATGCAAGCTTTGTTGCGTTATCACCTTCCCTGCCGCCACCGCCGCCACGCCATCGTCTGCTGCTATGTTACAAGTTTATTGCGTGATCACAGGAAAAGACGGCCGCGACCATCGCTTCTATGACACATAAGAGCAGCGAAGCGCTACGCCTGATAGCCGCGGAGCGCACCGATGTCGCCAATTCACTCATTCGTCAATCTCGACTTCAATCAGCGCTGTAATGAACCAAAAAGTCACTTTTCTTTGTTATTTTTCTCTTGAGTTCGATCATGTGGCCCAACAGCTTATTAGGACGAGTGTGGACAAATGCCATGCATTGGGTTCTCTTTGTTATGGAGAGGCTTGTACTGCCCTCTTATGTTGTGGTTACGCCAAACAAATAATTTTTATTTTATTGCCAAACATAAAAGCAAAATACTGCACGTTATCTGTATGCTCCATGATCGCTGACTTGGAAGCAGTTGAAACTATTATTTGTTTCGGTAGGAGACATGCTTTAAACAGCGTGCATGCGAAACTGCGCCTGCTGCAAATTGGCGGACATTTCGCGGCGCCGAAAGCCTGGGCAATTTTTTGCCCTATTTTGCTTGTATTTTGCGACAAAAACAGCCGCCATTTTTAAGCTGTTACGTAGCGTTACGTCATTTTTACGCAGGCTGAAGTTGCCAATGCATGACGTAATCGTTCCCGCCAACTGTTTAAATTACGTCAAGCCTTCTCAACCAATCACAGAGAGGGCGTGTATTACAGGGATTATTGTTGTTGAATAGCAAAGACAGGCCTACGTTGTCATGTCTATTGCTCTTAGTCTGGTTTCTCATTGCCGGCCAAGAATTATGCGCTTTCAGTAAAGAGAAATAAGGCAAACTTTAGAACTGGTGTCCGTAAACGGCATGAAACGTCAAAATGACGACAGCACACACAACCGCTTTGTCGACCGGAAGCACGTGACCAAAATTGAAAGCCAATCAGAAAAGACTTCCGGCAAATTGCCGGCAACCATGGCGAATTGCCGGCAATTTGTGCAGTCGAGAATAGGGCCCCTGGAGTAAGTATTTGCACTATGGAGGAAAGAAAAGTATTCTTTCCTCCATGATTTGCACAGTTCCCGACGTAACACTTTTTGCGCACGCCACGAAGTCACCGTGTCAGCACAACTCCACCAGCGTTTTCTTCTCGGCTACCCGCCGCCTAGTTTGGGAAGCACCCACGAGTCGGCGCAGCAGTCTTGTTGCAGGTAGAGTTCCTGTATATATACAAAAGACGAGATGGTGCTGCGGCAGGACGCTGTTTCCTGTCCAGCAACTGCTCTTCTGCAGATGGGGGCCGCTTGCACGGCCCCATCTCAGCTGTGCCAGTTTTTTATGAGGCCATACGTGCCAAAGGAAACGACCGAAAGTGTAGAAAGAATCATTGCGCATTTAAAAAAATGGTCCTTAACACTGCCGATACAAACATTAAGACAACATATGATATAAACAGCAAAACAACCGGACAAGTGCCTTTGTACAAAAAAATATAGAAAAATATTCATTGGGGGGTCTTTAGAAATATGTTAGCCAAACATTCTTTATGGTTCATGAGCGGATCTTCGTAATACCTCGAGGACTGGCCCGGCGCACCAGCTTTGCTCCGGCTTCCGAATCCCACCACTCGGCGCTTCTCGCAAGCCGTCTACGAGCCGCATCCGCGCAACGTGTCAGCCGTGCTTTCAGGTTCGCCGGTTTCAGTGGTCACATTTGCTCGCTCAGTGACGCTATTGACTGCCTGACATTGTTTTCGTTGTTCAGCAGTTTCAGCATTCCGTCATCATCGTCCCCATTCCATCCCCTTTGCCGCCTTGTCGTCCGTGCACTAGCTTGACACTAAATTTTATGCTACACATCAACACGTCAAGGCGTACCAGCGGCCATGCTACGCGCCCAAACGGGTCCCAGCATCCGTGGTTTCGGTTTCTCGGGTGACACTTGACCGATGCGCCTGCTGCAGCGCCACCGCCGCCGCCGCCGCCGCTGCAGCTTCGGCTTGACGTCATCCCTCTCGGCACGGATATTTGGTTGTCGCGGAACTACGTCACTCACCTCGCATCAGTCGCGCTCCACTTCCGCCTCTTCTCCGCACCCCTCGCACACTCGCTCTCCCGTGTTTACGGAACGACGCCAATAACTTTTTGTCGACATGGCCCTCCTATTGCTTATGCAATGATAAATTCCGCCAGATGGAACAAAGAAAGGTACCATACAGTTATACTGGACGTAATAATGCCAATATTATGCGCTGCAAATGCCCGAACTGAACGATGGACTGAGCTCTTAAAAATGTAGGTATTTTTAGATTGGAAGCTATTTTATCTGCAGCCGAGCACGGGACAGCATGACTATGACAAAGCTAAAACAACGAAATGGGTGCCATATTTTTTTAGTGACAAAATGGACTGTTTGCTGGAGCTGAAAAGGCATGCAGTTAAGCACAGCTAAGTTTCCCATGAATTAACCTTAAATAAAATGTGAGGTCAGATTTACCCCGCCATACTTTTACACAATGTATCACTGCCGATTACGATGGTCCTGAGTCGCAAGGGTAAGTTCGCGAGGGAAGCGGGGCTTAAGGATCGACAGCCGCTGAGTTTTCTTTTATCACTAACCGCGCAATTATATTTTCACTTGCTACTCCACCCAACGGAACCGTTATTCCAGGACGGGAAGCAGTTGAGTAGTGTCATGGAGGACCCAGAGCAAGGCATCTTATACAAACTTTGGCCAAGTGCCGTAAGAATAACTGCTTGGTGGGCTCAACGTGTGCGAGAAAGGTAAGGTAACATTGTCACCGAAGCGCCCCTAGTATCAGTGGCCGTCAAAATTTGAGGCTAAGTAAAATTGTTGCCAAATACACGAATTGGCAAATTACTTGTCAAATCTGCCGCGGCCCTGGCTCCGCAGAAAGCTCAGTCTGCCAACTGCCCCACCGCAGCACTCACAGAATATACACTTCAAAACAATGAAACTTGTATTCTCACTCAAACTCAGCAGCACCCCACAGCCGCGGCCCCCTTTTGCGCATGTATTTTAAACCGCACAAGCGTTATGTTCACTGTCTTTTTTATGACAAGCTATGTGTTTTGTTCAAAATTTAAGAAGACATCTAGGTTAGTTAGTTGTTAGAGCTATAAAATATATTGGCAACGCGAAACAGAAAAGTACGAAGACTAGAAAATACAAAACAAGAGCTGATAAAAAAAAAACACTACTTCTCCCGTCTTTTTTCAGCTCTTCGTGCTTGTCTCGGTTGCGCTGCCAGTATATTTTCAGGCCATGTTTCCTATTAGTTGTCTGTTTTGGGTTGTATCAAAATGTATTAAATCTCTTCTATTTACGTGAAGACTTGTATACAAGCTTGAAGGGCGATTGCTGCTGCAAGCATTCTAATGTGGCGATGTTCCAAATGAAGGGGTTCAGTTGAAAACCTTTTGAAGTTTGGCTCCTCAGTGCTCGCCTTTTCTCCTCTCTCCCCATCTTCTCCTATATTTCTTTCTTGTGTCATCATTTTCTGCTTTGAGCAAAGCCACATGAGTCTTCGTCAAGACGCGGCGAGCGGTCGCATCTCCACCATCCTTCTCATCAGAGGGTCGGCTTTGCCGCACTGCGTTGTGCACTGCGGGTAAGTGTTCGGGCGAAGAACGGCATGGCCGAATGAGAGCTCCGGGAGGGAAAAAGTAAAAAATCTTGGTCCCTTGTTTTCGGGTAAAATACCATAGGGCCCCAAATTTACCACCGAGTTAAGTTTTGCAAGTCATGGTAGCGGAAATTTTTTCCCTAAATCTGATACTTCAGATGAGTATTTACTGTAATAAGCTTTTAGTTATAACAAACTCTGTTCATAACGAAAAGAATTCTCGGAATATGCAACTCAAGGGAGTTACGGACAAAATATTTAACTTATTATTCCTAATATCCTAAATATCCTTAGTCTGTGTGAAGTAATGCATACGAAACATAGAAGTCAACCAGGATTCAAAAGCCTATATTTAACAAGTATTTTTGGCCGACCAAGAATGTGGGATAAAATTACTCAACTTCAATGAAGTCGTTGTATGGTACACGTGTATAGCTACCGCCGATTAGATCTAGAACCACTACTTCCGCCCACTGTGGATATAGTGGTATAAAATGCATGGCCTTCCTTAGTTCACAAAGATTATTCACGCACACACACACACACACACACAAACGTATACATATATAATATATATATATATATATATATATATATATATATATATATATATATATATATATATATATATATATATATATATGACAGAAAATAAGGGTTGACAGTCAAGAAAACCTCGGAAAGCAAAGGGGAGGTTGTGATGGGTCATAGAAAGAGATGAAGAATTTTTTGAGTCGAAAAGAAAGTGGTGAAAAAATGCCCGCCGGGTGGGATCCGAACCAACGACCTCCAGAATACCGGTCTGGTGCGATAACCACTACGCTACCGGCGGGGCTGTTTCCCCAGCACTTTCTCGGGTATTTATGTTAAGCTATTTTTATTTCCTGCACTTGGGGGTGGTAGCCAGCGCCACTCGGGGTGAAGGGGACCTTCTTTTTAACCCCCGGGCCGTGACTCGAGTGTCTACGACATGTCGAGAGTGGTCGACCAGCGTTGAACCCTCTTAAGCTCCCTTTGGCACCAAGACTGCCAGAATATATATATATATATATATATATATATATATATATATATATATATATATATATATATATATGTGTGTGTGTGTGTGTGTGTGTGTGTGTGTGTACACTCAAGTACACACAACGCTATTTTTGTGTTTCAATCCCAAATCTAATCGAAAGTACGAGCTCTTTGATACGTTTTTTAAAGCGGGACACCGTTTTCTTGGAATTTAACTCGTCTGGTAGCCCAGGGTAGTTTTTCAATATATCGGATATTATTGGAGACTGTCTTGTGACTCTTTGCATATTTTAGTTCGGTTCAAATTTTTTTTTTGTAGGTTACGAGGGGTGTCTTTTGGTTGGTACTTAATTCTAAATAAGGTATTTGTGTTGTATTATGGCAAGATTTACAGGAATAATTCACACGACTGCAGGATTTTCTGGTGTTAAGAATTTTATATTTTGGTGTGATATGATGCAATCTTCTCAATTAGTTGAATGTTTTCGTTTGTTCGCACTTCAACACACTAATGAGTGGTAACTTAAATGGAGGTGAATGAGAGCATGGCAAATATTATGTTTCAATATTTGAGAAAGATAATATTCCAACATAACCATAGAAATATGCCTGTAGCACGATAAAAGTCTGCTTAAAACGCATCAATATGGGATTACCAAAACAGATCCTCCTGGATAAAAGCTCGAGGACGTTTTAGCTATAGATAAGTTTAGTGTGTCGGGGCTTTGGAATTTTAAATGTACCTGAATCGGAGTTAATGTTTCTTTTTCTCTGAAAAGGTGATATCTTGTTTTACTTACATTTAAGTGGAATTCATTAGCATTTAGCCACAAGTTTAACTTCATAACCATCAGTTAGCCTGGTTAAGTGGGTCGTGCACAATTACCCTTAAGAAAACCCACTGGTGCCATCGCCATATCATAATATATTAGTACAACATTCGCTATATGCAATGTTATCTACGTGCAATAAAAATAGGATTGGTCTGAGAATAAATCCTTGTTAGACCCATATTTCATCAGGTACTGTGTTTCAGAATTTACCTCATTTATGTCTGGAAACGTTGTTCTATTCGTCGGATACCTTTTAGGAATTTCACTTGACAGGCACCGCCTGTTGTGTAAAAAGAGAGTTTTCGAAGAAAAAAAATATGCCGAATACAATCGATTGCATTTTCTAAATAAAGAAATAGCCCAAGAGTGTTCTTTTTTGTTTTTTGTGTGTTCAAGTGGTTTTTAATTCATTCCCAAGTAATTTATGCCCATTTACTTTCGCGAACACTGTCCTGTTTTGGGCTAATATCACTGTATGACCAAACATTAAGTGATTCTTATTGTATATCATCCGCTGTTTATGAAAAGAAAAAAAGAGAGAGAGTGCGGAGGTAGGTCTGCAAATTATCTCAAGAAGTTTACTGAACCTCCAAACCACCGCCCTATCTTGTTTGACTCTTACTGCAACAAGGCTTGAACTGTGGCCAGAGCTGATATGTCATTAAAGCCGCACTAACTGCTGTACCAATGTTCGTTGCCGCGCACATTTCTCCGTCCTAATGACTCTTCGCTCCAAAGTTTTTTTACTTTCCTTCGGAACGACATCAAGTGCTGGTTGAGGCGTCTGGATTTTTGCGCATTGTTTGCCTATGCTAGAATCATGGACACAATCCTCGAGGAACCATCAACCGGAGCCGATGTATAAATGGCATCTTGCGCATTCTCGAACGCATCGAGAGTCACAGCGAAGTCGTCATCTCTGCGCTGCCGTTTGCTTCTGGTGCAGTGTGTGTGTATCTTGTTTCCTTAATTCGGCCCCGCAGGCCAGGAGGCAACTCTTTTGTCGACGCGGTTAATGATAGCTAAAGAGGCTCGGCGCGCCGCTCTGTTATTGAGCCATCGACAGTTGAGTATTTCCCTCCCCTGTGGGAGCCTGAAAAACATCAGTGTGGCCGCCGAGAACGACCCCAAAAAGCATGCGCCGCTTCTGGGCCTAATAACTGTATTTAGCGCCCGCCTGGCGGAGAACGCCTGTCGACAACTTGCCACCGTGTCACGTCCCGGGACCGCTAGCGAGCCTTGGGTGGAACCAGACACTCGCGCAACCGGGTAATTTCGCCAGCCTCGAACGATTGCGGGAAAGGAGAAAATGGTTCGGCCGCCGTTTCTATGATCGCTTCGCAATATGACTGCCGGCTGCGGTCTACTCCGCGCGAGGCCCGCAGAGACGTCGCAGCAGGGGCGCGATAGTCCCGTCCGCGGGGTGAAAGCGCGTGTACCTGTGCAGTCCGCCTCGTCCGCTGCCACGTTTGTTCGTCTTTCCGCGCCCGCCTGGCCAGCCACGCAGCTGGCCCTTTGTTTCGCCTTGACGTCACGTTTAAGTACCCCTCCCAGGCAGTGACCTCTCGGGACGAAAGCGAAATATGTAATTTGAATGAACGTGGCGCTCGGAATTCGATCCTGACTTCTTGATTTCCGCTTGCCTCGCCTCCGCCGCCGTTCAGCCCGTAATTTCGCTCGGGCTGTAATTCTGCCATTGCGGCGTTCGTCGCCGAGGTCCTCTCGAGGTGGCGTAATCGGCCTTTAATTTCGTGCTTTCTCGGTCCTGTCAAAGACTGGGCCCCCTTATGCCTATCATTAGGTCGGCTGACCAACGGTAGCAGCACCGCTGGGGCGCGCCTTTGCGACAGCCTGCGTGTACCACATATGTATACATGCAGGCACGCGCTTTGTCACCACGGCGATGCCCCAGTTGCTCGCCCTGGGGTCCCCTGGCCTCACTTAGCGCGTGCTTCGACGGCGCGCGATAAGTGTTGGCCGCCGCAAATCGTCACGTGCCCTCAGTCGGCCCTTTACATGTCACAGTGATGCCGTGGTACGCGCGTTCGGCACCATGCGACATCACGCTTGCAA
This sequence comes from Haemaphysalis longicornis, assembly GCF_048455015.1. Classification (NCBI taxonomy): domain Eukaryota; kingdom Metazoa; phylum Arthropoda; class Arachnida; order Ixodida; family Ixodidae; genus Haemaphysalis; species Haemaphysalis longicornis. The sequence continues at coordinate 369,321,085 of NW_027526203.1, read as the reverse complement.
ATGACTCTCTATATTGCGATACTCTTAACTCAAATATGCGTATAGTTTGGGAGTTTTGCCTTACTTTTCATCACAAACTGAAATCGATCTTAATCGGCTATGTTATTTTCGGCAAAATACGGTGCAAAAGCTGTGTTGCCTGCAATACGGCTAGCGTTGCATGGCTGGTTAGTAAATAAAACTCGACGGAACGTCGAACTTTTCGCAACAGTCGTCGGCGGAACACATCACTGAAACGAAATTTCGCTCACTACGGTTGACCAGAAAAGAGATAATATACGTGTGAAGTGCTGCCATATGCAGCTACAGATCGGAATCTCCCTGAGGAAGCGATTTGCTCACCCACCCACTGCAATGCAAGGCGGCCCAGCAACTGCAAAGAGATCGGCGTGTGAAAGTGCAGCTTCAGCGCGTAAAACCTAAGGGTGATACATGGAATCGAGACAGGCACCACGTCTGAAACACTGCAGAAGTACCTCTGAGCCCCAGACACGGACATTATAAGCGCCCGCATGATGGGAGGCTCAGAAACGCAATCATCACTTTCAAAGGCACCTACATATCACCTATGTTTCTTTATTACAACGCTCGGTACCGCTGCAAGCCCCATCATCCTAAAGCCCAGTTCTGCACAAGATGTTTGGCTATAGCCTATAGGGCACAGAGCAGACACCTGCCCTCAGGTAGACACCATCCCGGCTGCACGAAATGCGGCACCAAGCTCCAAACAGAAGATCAAGACCACCCCTGCAAGACAGCGTGTGTCGACTGTGAAGGAAACCACCCCGCCGATGACCCAACATGTCCGATCCGCAGGGAAGCTGACCGGGAAGCAACTAAAGCCGCGTACAGGAGAAGAATACGGATCAGAGAGCAACTACAAGAAGATACCTCCAGACGCGTCACTATGAGCGCATCGCTACCCGAGAGCCGCAACGACAGCCGCAGTCAAGATCGGAGCCGCAGCCTGAGCAGAAAGAGGGGGCAAAGCCAGAGCAGCAACCAGGAGAGGAGCCAGAGCCGGAACAGGGAAGGGAGCCAGGACTGTAATCGGAGAAGGAGCCCGAGCGGCGGTCGGGGCCACCATCGGGGACGCAGCTCGAGCCGGAGACGTCATAACTACGCCTGCGGATGCAACAGCGCCACGGCATGCGTGCGCCAGAAGCCAAGGCCGGAATGACGAAGACACCCTACCAGACGACGCCCTGGGAGAACAGGTGAGTCGGCCAGCTGCTCCGCCATCCTCACGCTCATTGAAACACTCCACACATGACACACCCACACATACAAGCGTACCTGAGCAGAGTAGGCCAATATGGCATACAAAAGCCTACAAACAGGCTCTGCTTGGACAATCCTCTTACCCAACGATAGCCCAAACCGTTGCCGCTCCTGAAGAACAGGCACAAATGGACGCCCAAACCATACAGGAAGAACAGCACCATGATGAAGGTGAACCCACCGATAAACGGATAAGGAATGAGGAACTACTGGAGGCAAAAATCCAGCAACTGGTAGACAGACTGGATCAGCTTACAGTAACCCTCACTGCAGTACAGGCAACTACTGAAGAGCACGAGCGTAAACTAGCCACCCTTTTAAGCCTAGAGTGGTCCACTGCAAAACTTGCCAAAGTCATGACCACAATGCAGACAACTTTCGATGCATCGCAAGCAAAACTGAGCAGGCTAGAAAACAGCACCAGTCAAATAGATGGGCCGCCTGAGCACATATCCAAGCGCATGCACCCCTACAAAACAGCCAACAGCGCAAGCTCAATCAGAGATGACCAGTGAACTACCCAGCGTCTCGGCCGAAAGCAAGAATGACAAACACCCGTCCGCACCCAAACAGCAAAGCATCTTAATCTGGCAATGGAATTGCAGAACCTTCACGAAGAAAAGGGGCCTCATCAGGCAGTACCTTGAATGAAGTAAACATTTTTTTTAAATATACAGAAGAAAGAAAGAAAGACGTGGGTTCGGTCCCCACTCTGGGCGCGTGTTTTTCTTTCTTTCTTTCTTCTGTATATTTAAAAAAAATGTTTACTTCATTAACCGTAGTAAAAAAGAAAAGAGACTAACCACACCCCTATGCCTCCTTTGCTTTGGCATTGTAGACTGCTGACCTATCTTTCTGTATATATATATATATATATATATATATATATATATATATATATATATATATATATATATATATATATATATATATATATATATATATATATATATATATATATATATATATATATATATATATATATATATATATATATATATATATATACATATCGTCTGTCTGTCTGCAACGCTTAAAGTGTCCCTTTTGCCGCGTACTAATATTATATGAACGAAACGGCCTAGTGCCTACAGAAAATATGTCTTTCCAGCAATGCATTTGTGTATAATATAGTATAGAGAAGCCGGATTTCAAGCTGTCTTTAACGTAGGGATACATGGAGTTTTGTGGAGGTATTTAATATGAGGTACTGGGTACTTCATATTCCAGTTCGTTATCGCTTCTACAAACATGTATTTCAAGCAATGCATTGGTGTTAATTAGATGGGCCAACTTTAAAGGGCCCCAGTGCATATCGGTCTGGGGGACTACATGGGGTGTTTGGAGGTGTTTAGTAAAAGGTCCCGGCAATTCATATTTTGATACCAGACCCGTTATATTTCCCCTAAAGATGTCTTCCCACCAACGCGTTTGTGTATAGTAGTAGAGCCTACTTAAAGGGGGCTAGATGTTTAGCGCTCCATACACATAGGGAGTCTTATGGAGGTATTTCATTAAAGTCCCTAGGGCCCACCTACTTTGCTACAAGAGTGTTTATATGGCGCGTGGAGAAATATCTTGCCAGAAGTTTATCTTTTTAAAGTGGTCAAGCTGCCTTCAAAGGGGCTTGGTGTATAGCAGAGCGGCCTGCCCATTTATCCGACAAACCCCATTTGGGAGTGTCTGCAAATTCTTTGGGAAGCTTGCTTGTAGAATTCAGGGATACAAGCAATATTAACACTCGTTAATCTTTAGATTTGCGGGTCGCATGGGCTCGTTCACTGGGTGCTGGGAAGACCATGAATGTCTCAGGTAGCTCCCACAGAAAGCTATGCCATAAGCATAAACAGGTAGAAAACTAATATGATGTTTAACCGCTAAGACAGCCTTTCCCATTAGGCAGTAAAAGCTATATGTTCGAGGTGAGAATTATCTTATGCAAGTTTTCGGAGCTAATTGAAGCCACGAAGTAAATAATAGCCACACAGTAGCACTGCATGTGCTGCATTTGGGAAGACCTCTCAAGATGACGAACTTAGGTTCGAACTTACGTAATAATAAGTTTGCGCAGAAGACGAGGACGAAGAGACGAGTGGACATAACGAAAAAAAAAATGCGCTCGTCCTGTCCTCTCGTCTCTTCGTCCTCGTCTTCTGCGCAAACTTATTCTTTCGTACATCATGAACCAACTAGCCAGCAATCAAGTCCTACTTACGTAATGATCCAGGTCCAGTGCTTAAAAAGTGCAGGTCTTCCAGTAGAAACCATCGCAGTATGGTGGTGAGCCTTGTCTTTGAAATAAAATGTGAGAAAAATACACCTGGAAAAATATGAGGACAAAGAAAACGGGAGTCCGGTGACGGTCCCTTACCGCCACCAGCTCTCCCACTGCCTCAAGAAGGTTGCTGCAAAATGCGGCGTGTTTGTCGTGTTGTCAGCTCTTCAGAAGCTGACGTAAGTGGGTTCGAAAAGAACTATGGAACAAAATGAGCTGGGTGCTCAAAAAAGCGCACCACGGCCTTCGTGCCTTGTTGAACTGGTGCAGTGATCGCATCCCGCTGTCCTGAGGTAAATGCTACACTGGGACAGACATGACGATGTCTAAGAAATATACGCAGAAAGCATCGAAATGGTAATGAAAAGGGCGCCCTTAGGTGACCATGGTCGCAGGCGTACATGCGCTGCAGCTTACGAATACACACTGGTCCTGCGCAGGTTAAACAATGAATGCCAAAGATATTTTTGAAGCATTCCGTATAGGTGAAGAATGCAATGCCTGTGTCAGCACCCCATCCGTGGCACCGTCCAGGAAACATGTGCACTTCTTGAAGGACAGATTAACGAGAACGCATTTTCAGAGAGTGATTACCATGACAACGTTTTTTTCTTGGGAGCATATGATGTTTTTGTGTCTGATACGTGTCCAGAAAAAAATCATTTGACATTGTCCCGTAGCCAAAGACGACGCAGCTGTCTTGAAGAAACAACAAGTTTATTGGAGCGAACTTGTGCTCCCCTAACAACTCAAAAGAATACAGAGGCGACGAAGCAGCGGTCAACAAAAGTGACTTGCGCAGGCGAGTATCGTCGAATGGAATGCCGCGGCGTCTGCTCTGCAGGCTTTTATCTTTCGGCGCAAGTGTTTCTGGAACCGTCGATTTACATCCATAACATTGTAGGTCAAAGAAGATTATTCTCGGTTTAGTGACGTTAGGGTGAAACAGTCTGCTTATCTGAATGAGATAGCCCGTGCGGCATAAACATAAAGAATGGAAGACGCGCATCGCTCTGGGCACACATAATAGAGCCGGGTGTGGCCGGGCAGTAAAACAAGCAATAAATAAACAAACCCATACATGGTTCGCGGCATTACCCCCCACTATAAGAGTGCATCGACTCGATGCAAAAATAAAAGACAGTCCGAACAAAGAAAAAAAAAAAGTCCGTCATCTAGCATGGTAAGGTTTCAAGCGAACCACGTGGACGACTTCGGGCGGCGTCCGTCGTCGTGACGTTCCGGAATCACCATCGGGAATCAACTCGTAGGTAAGTTGGCCGACACGTTGTAGAATTTGGTAGGGTCCGAAATACCGCCGCAGAAGCTTCTCACTTAGTCCGCGTCTACGGATGGGAGTCCAAACCCAAACACGATCCCCTGGGTGGTACTCGGCGTCTCGGCGTCGGAGGTTGTAACGCCCGGCATCCACAAGCTGCTGGTCCGTTGTACGAACTCGAGCGAGCTGGCGGGCCTCCTCCGCACGCTGAAGGTATTCTTGGACGTCGGGGTTAAGTTCGTCGCCTTCTACATGCAAAAACATGCCGTCAAGCATCGTAGTCGGCCGTCTTCCGTAGACAAGCTCGAACCGCGTCATCTGCGTAGTTTCCTTGATAGACGTGTTGTACGCAAAAGTGACGTACGGGAGCACTTCGTCCCAAGTATTATGTTCAACGTCGACGTACATTGACAGAATATCCGCGATTGTCTTGTTAAGACGTTCTGTTAGTCCGTTCATTTGGGGGTGGTACGCCGTCGTTATTCGGTGATCCGTGTTGCTGTAGAGTAATATTCCTTGCATCAGCTCCACAGTAAAGGCCGTTTCGCGGTCCGTGATTAGGACTTGCAAGGCTTCATGTCGCAGCACAACTTGGCTTATGAAGAACTTAGCGACTTCTTGTGCAGTCCCCCTCGGAAGAGCGGCGGTCTCTGCGTAGCGTGTCATGTAGTCTGTCGCTACGACAATCCCCTTGTTCTCGGATCTGGATGTAGGGAACGGGCCCAGAAGGTCCATTCCAATCTATTGGAAGGGCTTAGATGGGACGGCGATCGGCTGCAGAAGTCCGGCGGGTCTCGTCGGTGGCGTTTTTCGTCTTTGGCAGTCACGGCAGCTCCGGACGTAGTGGGTGACGTCGGATGCAAGGCGGGGCCAGTAGTACTTCATCTTGATTTTCCCAATTGTGCGAGCTGTGCCGAGATGTCCAGAAGACGGGTCGTCGTGGCACGCTTCCAAATTTCGTCACGAAGATCTGCCGGGATGACAAGAAGATAATTCGCTCTCGTTCCGGGGTTGAAATTCTTCTCCACGAGGACGGAGTTTTTCAGGCTGAATGCAGGTAAGTTGCGTTTGAAGGCCGTGGGCACGGCGACGTTGCATCCTTGGAGGTAGTCGATCATGACGCGTAGATCGGGGTCGGCACGCTGCTGGGCGGCCAGGTCGCTCTCAGTCACGACTCCGAAGAACGCGCTTTCTTCATCGGAGTCTTGTGGTGGTGGGTCGACGGGGGCGCGGGACAAGCAGTCGGCGTCGGAGTGTTTCCTCCCGGATTTATAAACAACTGTAAAGTCTAATTCTTGGAGGCGCAAGCTCCACCTACCAAGACAGCCAGAAGGGGCCTTCAAATTTGCGAGCCAACACAGCGCATGGTGGTGTGTCACAACCTTGAACGGTCTTCCATACACGTATGGGCGAAATTTCGAAATGGCCCATATAATCACGAGGCACTCTTTCTCAGAGGCTGAGTAGTTTCTTTCTTCCTTGGACAGACCACGGCTGGCATAGGCGATTACTTTTTCGCTCCCGCTTTGCTTTTGTACGAGGACGGCACCCATGCCTATATCACTGGCGTCCGTGTGCATTTCCGTTTCGGCGTTTTCGTCGAAATTCGCGAGCACGGGCGGGCTTTGCAGGCATTGTTGCAGCTCGCAGAATGCTTTTTCTTGGGCATTTTCCCAGCTGAAAGGGGTGCTATCTTTCGTCAAGCGCGTGAGTGGCTCTGCAATGCGGGACGAAGCGCCGGTAGTTTGCGCATAGTCCGAGAAATCTCCGCACGCCCTTCTTATCTTTCGGTCTTGGGAACTTCGCTATGGCGGAAGGTTTCGCCGGGTCAGGCCTGACTCCCGCGGCGTTGACGACATGGCCCAAAAACTTGAGTTCCTCGTAGGCAAAGCGGCACTTTTCAGGCTTCAGCGTTAACCCCGACGTACGGATGGCCTCGAGTACAGACTGCAACCTTGCAAGGTGTTCGTCGAAAGTCCGGGAGAATACCACAACATCGTCGAGGTATACGAGGCAGGTGTGCCACTTCAGGCCAGCTAGCACCATGTCCATGATTCGTTGAAACGTTGCTGGCGCCATGCACAACCCAAAAGGCATCACCTTGAAACCGTATAGGCCGTCCGGGGTTATAAATGCACAGTCTTCTCTCGGTCTCTCTCGTCCACTTCAATTTGCCAGTAGCCGGTCTTCAGATCCATCGATGAGAAGTACTTCCCGTGGCAGAGGTGGTCGAGGGCGTCGTCGATTCGGGAAAGGGGGTACACGTCCTTTTTGGTGATTTTGTTCAGTCGCCGGTAGTCAACGCAAAACCTTAATGTGCTGTCTTTTTTTCTTCACCAGTATGACTGGCGCAGCCCAGGGACTTTTCGATGGCTGTATAATGTCGTCACTGAGCATGTCATCGACTTGAGTCCGGATGGCTTCTCGCTCGTGTGAAGAGACGCAGTACGGTGACTGTCGTGTAGGTCGGGCTCCATCTTCGGTTATTATTCGGTGCTTCGCTAGAGGTGTCTGGCGTAGTTTTGAGTTCGACGAAAAACACTCTCTGTAGCGACGCAGCAAATCCACCAATTTCTTCCGTTCTTCGTGCGGTAACGCCCGATTCACGTCGAAGGGCTTCAGAAGCTTGAAGGTATCTTCGGGTGCGCGTTCAAAGTCGGCAACCGCGATCACGTCACTTGCGTCTTGCGTTTCTTCGAGGAACGCAATTGCAGCGCCCCTGTTTAAATGCTGGTATTCCTCGCTGAAATTAGTGACCAAAACTTGGGATTGGCGTTGCGTAAAGCGCGCAATGCCTCTTGCGACGGAGACACCGTGGTCGAGGAGCAACCTTTGGTCCCTCTCTACGAGAGCGTCGACGTCAGGAACAGCATCTTCACAGTAGACGGTGATCATCAAGTTTGCGCTGGGTGGCAGGGTGACATGATCATCGGCGATCTGGAAAGCAGCACGGTGTTTTGGGTTCGGTTGCGGCGTCATGGAGTGATCGGAGGAAAAAGTTATGGACTTGGTCTGTAGATCAATAATTGCACCGTTGTCAGTCAAAAAGTCCATTCCAAGAATTACGTCGCGGGAGCAGTTAGGCAAAATGACGAACGCCTCAGGGTACGTTGTGCCGGCTATGGTGAAGCGCGATGTGCACGTTCCACTTGGCGTCACGAGGTGGCCTCCTGCTGTGCGTATGTGCGGACCGTCCCTTCTGGTCATAACTTTCTTCAGCTTAGACGCAAATGGCCCGCTCATGACTGAGTAGTCGGCTCCCGTGTCTATGAGGGCGACTACTTCGAAGCCGTCGACGGACAGCTGAACGTCGGACGCTGCCTTCTTCGAGTTCCGGGTGCGTGGTGGCGTCGTATCTCGGCTTCTGCGTGTTGACGGTCGGGCACAGTGCGTCGCGGTCGTCGTCTTCTCAGTGGCAGGTTCGGTCAGGTCGGGTACGCGTCGCGCCATGTGGTTGTCGTCGTGTTCAGGAGTCACGTCCGGGTTAGATCGGGTCGTCGGGCTTAGGGCATGTCGGGAATCATCGTCTTCCGCGAGTCGTTGCGTCGTTGGAGGGTTTTCATTTTTCCGCGGTCGTGCAACTTTACCTCCAGAAGTTGCTCCTTTTAGTTTCCGCCGCGTGGGCTGGGGGACCTTCCACGTGCGAAATCAGCATTGCTACGGTGGTTGGGCGACTGGTATGTGTAGGGCGACGGCGATCGGTTGAAACGGGCTGGTCCACGGCTGGTGTTGGACAGGTATTCTTCGATCTCCGATGGGCGCTGGCCGGGTCGGGGGTGGGGTGCGTCGACGCAGTACCCTCGCAAACCGAGCCTCTTGTAGGGGCAGCGACGGTAGATGTGGTCGGCCTCTCCGCAGTGGTACACAGCGGACGATTATCGGGGGTTCGCCAGACGTCCGTCTTCCTCGGGTTCTGGTTTTGGGCTGCAGGGGGTCGTGCGGGCGATAGTGGACGGCGGTACGGCAGGGCTTCTTGACGACGGGTTGGATCATGGCGGGGTTGACGAACAGCCGCGGAGTAGGTCGTGGCTTGTGGTTCGCGGAGTGCTTCCAACGGCCTAAAAGTTCCCAGTGCGTTTTGAACTTCTTCTCGGATTACGTCGGTCAGGGAAGCCACTTGAGGTTGCGGCGTCGTTGGAAAAAGCTTGCGAAGCTCCTCCCTGACTACTGCTCGGATGGTCTCGCGCAATGTATCGGAACTTCCAGTTGCGGCACCACTGGTCTCCGAAAACAGCGCGTTGACAGGGTGGTCGTACTGCCTCGTTCGAATTTCTAGCGTCTTCTCCATCGCGGCAGCTTCAGACGCGAATTCGGCCACCGTTTTAGGGGGGTTGCGGACAAGGCAAGCAAAGAGTTCTTGCTTTACTCCTCGCATCAGAAACCTTAGTTTCTTTTCCTCCGTCATTTCTGGGTCTGCACGGCGAAAAAGTCGCTTCATCTCCTCGACGAAGATCATGACCCCTTCGTTGGGGTGCTGCGTTCGAGTTTCAAGCAAAAGTGCTGCGCGTTCTTTTCTGACCACGGTAGTAAATGTCTTAAGGAACTCGTTTTTGAAGTGAGCCCAGTTGGTCAAGGAGCTGTCGTGATTCTCGAACCAGGTGCGAGCTGAATCTTCCAAGTAAAAGAAAACATGCCTGAACGTTTCTGCATCGTCCCACCTGTTGAAGATCCGGACGCGCTCCAGTTTCTCGAACCATTCTTCTGGGTCTTCTGCGGGGGCTTCTCGGAATGATGGCGGTTCCTGTGGCTGCTGTAGGACGATGGGTGATGTTGCTTCTTGCACCATAGTGGTTGTAGCAGCGGTCGTTCTTTTGGGTCCGTCTGGCAGGAGACCAAACTCGGGCGGGAGGCCTTGCAGTCGGCGGCTGGCTCTAGTTGGACTGGTTTGGTGGCTTCCAGAGGTTGTTGGTAGCATAAAAGGTGCGTACCCCGCACCTCCACCAGATGTCACGTAGCCAAAGACGACGCAGCTGTCTTGAAGAAACAACAAGTTTATTGGAGCGGACTTGTGCTCCCCTAACAACTCAAAAGAATACAGAGGCGACGAAGCAGCGGTCAACAAAAGTGACTTGCGCAGGCGAGTGTCGTCGAATGGAATGCCGCGGCGTCTGCTCTGCAGGCTTTTATCTTTCGACGCAAGTGTTTCTGGAACCGTCGATTTACATCCAGAACATTGTGGGTCAAAGAAGATTATTCTGGGCTTAGTGACGTTAGGGTGAAACAATCTGCTTATCTGAATGAGATAGCCCGTGCGGCATAAACATAAAGAATGGAAGACGCGCATCGCTCTGGGCACACATAACAGAGCCGGGCGTGGCCGGGCAGTAAAACAAACAATAAATAAACAAACCCATACATGTTGGCGGCAATATCTAGTATTTGTGCTGTGTATTCCCATCTCGCATGCTGTCTTTGAGCGCTAATATTATGTCTTCATTATACCAATCCACTGTTTGAGCGCTGGGAGGAGAAACTGACCAGTTCCGATTGCGAGAAATAGCTTCGGCTGATTTTACGCGCGGGGGTAGCAGCAAGATCCAAGAGATTGCTGGAATAAGGACTTCTCTGACATGTACAATGCTTTTATGCCGATAATGTTCGTTCGGCTTTCTCTCTCTCTCTCTCTCTCTCTCTCTCTCTCTCTCTCTCTCTCTCTCTCTCTCTCTCTCTCTCTCTCTCTCTCTCTCTCTCTCTCTCTCTCTCTCTCTCTCTCTCTCTCTCTCTCTCTCTGTGCCTTAGCATCCAAACACTTTATATAAATCCTGATCAAAGAGGATATCTACATTTTAAATATTAGGCATAAAATCACTTTACAAAGCTTCGTGAGGTTGTAGGTGCAGCTCAGGGGCGCCTGCGAAGTGTACAAGCTATTTTTTCTTCGGGTTGTTCTGGAAGTTATCGATTGCTCAAGATTTGTCCTACATAATCAAATAAATGGTTAAATGCGTGACACTGCACAGTGCCGCAGCAAGTAAAAATTGAAAATATCCACTGCAGGGTCCCGGTATCTGCTTCCTGCAATGAAATAAAGTACGTGCAATGAAATAAAGAAAATGCCTTGAACTAAATATCAGGAAATGCTTAACAATGGCAAAGGAAAAAAAGTAGGCTGCGTTAGGTGACGCCCGCAAACCCGGACATTTTATTCTGGCGGGTAACCGAGAGAGAGAGAGAGAGAGAGAGAGAGAGAGAGAGAGAGAGAGAGAGAGAGAGAGAGAGTGAGATAACACTTTATTAAACCAAGGGTTAGCGCAGCTTGGTGGCTGAAGACCGTAGAGCTTCGGCGACTGTGGCTGCCCGACCCGTGAGTGAGTTTTGGAGATCCAGGCTTGAGCATCCCAGCGCTGCTTCCCACTGGTCGAGGGAGGTGGTGAGAACGTAGGGGTCACGCTTGCAGGCCCACATATGGTGATGTAATGTGGCCCGTTCTCCGCAGTGCTGGCAGAGTGTTGTGGGGTACAGTGAGGGGCGAATGTAATGAAGTACGGCTAAACAGGGGAGGGATTCAGTTTGAAGCTGACGCCAAAGGCGTTCCTCTTCCACTGATAGGGATGGGTGGGCGGGAGGGTATTTGCGGCGGGAGAGGCGGTAATGTTCCGTGATTTCTCTGTACGTGAGTAAAGTATCACGGGTTGATCTGGCTCCATGAGAGGCAGTGCTGGCATCACAGGCCCGGGAGACGAGAGCTCGGGGCTGCGGTGTGTGCCACTTCATTTCCTCCACTACCCGTGTGGGCAGGGAACCAGATCAATTCTACAGGATCAGTAGGTGGTTTTTGATTAAGAATTTGGTGGGCCTGATGCGAGATCTGGCCTCTGACATAGTTTAGAACGGCCGTTTTCGAATCTGAGAATATAAATCGGGGTGTTGGCCTATGTGTGAGTGAAAGTGCTATCGCCGCCTCTTCCGCCACTTGAGGGTGACGGGTTCGGATGGTGAGGGTCGTGAGTGGGGGAGAATCTGGTGAGTTGATGACTGCCAGGGCAGAAGCGTCCACATGACGATACTCCGCTGCATCAACATACAGTGTGCCTGGATCAATGGGGTATTTTGCTGTTAATGCACGGGCTCGTTGCGCCCTTCTTTGGGAATGATATTGGGGGTGCATGTTTCGAGGAAGGGGCCGAATAATGATGTTTTCTCTAGTCACGGTTTTGATGAGTGATTTTATCTCGGGCTCTTGTAGGTAGCCAATGCGCAGGCTGTCTAGGAGGGCTCTACCGGCTGCACTGCGCGTCAGGCGGCCAAGCTGCCCCGCGCGATGTCCTTCGATTAGCTCTGTAGCCGTATTGTACACGCCTGTGCTCTCCAGTCTGGCAGTGGAAGCTCCTGGCGGTATTTGTAGAGCGGTTCGACGAGCCTTCCGAATTAGGCAATCCACTCCTTGAATTTCCGTTTCCGTGAGGCTAAGATACGGGAGCGCATATGTAATCCTACTTATTAGGAGTGCTTGTATTAGTTTTAGCCTATCTTTTTCTTTGGGGCCATGTCGTCGTGCTACAATTCGTCTAAGAAGCCCGATTATTTGCGCTACATGAGCCGATAATTTCCTGATGTACGCTGTGTTTCGTCGGTCCTGTTGTAGAGGCAGTCCAAGTATGTTTATTTGGATTACCCGTGGTACAGGTGTACCCCCCAGCTGTATCGTGATTGAGGGGTCTCGTGGTGCTCTAAATTTCTTGGGTGGAAAGACTAATAGTTCGGATTTGGCTGGTGAACAGTGAAGGCCAGCCAAGGCCGCGCCTTCTTCTGCGGCTGTTGCTCCAGCCTGTAGGGTGGCTTCAAGTTGAGCATCACTACCTCCCTTTACCCAGAGCGTGATGTCATCCGCGTAAAGGGTGTAATGCAATTCCGGTATCTGATCTAAGGTGATTGGTATATGAGCCACTGCTAGGTTAAAGAGCAACGGGGAAATCACGGATCCTTGAGGAGTACCGCACGATGGAAGCTGTATATCAAGCAGTGTGAGATTTCCCAATCGGAGTGTGGCCGTCCTTTGTGTGAGGAACGCGCGCACGTAGTTATATACTCGAGCTCCTGGTCCTATGCGTTCCAGACCTCTCAGGATAGCATCGTGGGTAACTCTGTCGAAGGCTTTCGTTAAATCCAGGGCTAAAACGGCTGTGGCATCCGCTATGGGTGGGTTTTCTAGAATATCATGATGCAGCCTCAAGTGTATATCATTTGTGGAAAGCCCTGCTCGAAAGCCGTACATATTGGTGGACAAAGATTGCGTGTTTTCGATGAAACGATTTAACCTAGCTAGAATTACCCGTTCTAGTAATTTGCCAATACATGAGGTTAGCGAGATGGGTCTTAAATTTTCAAGAGATAGTGGCTTGCCCGGCTTTGGTATAAATGTAACGTTCGCATGGCGAAACTCTTTAGGGAGCGTGCCCTCCTTCCAATGGTAATTGAATACCCCAACTAAGTAGGCTATAGAGGCGTCATCTAAATTTCGTAAAATTTTATTGGTAACCCTGTCTTCACCCGGGGCTGAAGTTGTACGACGTTCATGCAAGGTTTCCCGCACCTCCGCCTCCGTAATTTCCTCATCCAGAGTAAGGTTGGGGGAGCCGGCATAATCGGGATGCTGGACCTGCTCACCGTCAGGGATGTACGTAGTTTTCAGCTTTTCCAGCACTGCGTTCGGGGTCTCTGGCGCTTCATGGATCAAGAGAGTGATTCTGTTTGCCTGTTCGGTTTTGGAGTGATTAGCGTCAAGCAAGTGCCTAAGGAGAGACCATGTGCGTTTCATTCCAAGCGCTCCTCGCAGCCGGTCACATACCTCCTCCCATCCTGCCCTGGCTAGTTTTTGAGCGTATAATGTCGTCTCTTTTGAGAGATTAGCGATGCGCTTTCTGAGGCTTCTATTGTGTTTTTGTGTCCGCCACCATTTTTAAGGCTCTTGAGCGCTTCCCACATGTGCTGTAGCTTTGAGTCTACAGTTGGTGATCGGATTTCCGGGTCTATGACTTCTTGATGCTGCTGGACATCGGTGAGAAGCTGCCTGGTCCAGTCAGAAAGGTTAGGCCGGTCCGACTGCTGACTGGTTGCCTCCTGTCTTATCTCTCGGAATACGTGCCAATTTGTAATGGTTGTTTGTGTGCGCTTGGGTGGTGATGGGTGTTGTAGTGTTGTGGTGAGCTGCACTATATAATGATCACTACCAAGTGTATGTTCTAACCTGTCCCATGCCGTTTCCCCCGATTCTGTGGGTAAGAGTGAGGTCCGGGGTTGTGTCCCGCTGTGTACTCGTTCCCACCCGAGTGGGTAGGTCCGGTAGGGTTTCTAGTGTGAGGTGTTGTGTCTGGACCAACTCCCATAGCAGCCTTCCTTTTTTTGTGTCTTTGTGATACCCCCATGCTGTGTGGGACGCATTAAAATCTCCAACGATGATGACTGGTTCCCCTGAAGCTGCTTGCTTGGCTGCCATGATAAGTGATTTGAAGTTGTGATTGTGTTCCTTGGGGCTACTATAGGTATTAACAATATGTATTCTACGATGGGCGGGGTTTTTTGGGTATAGTGTAGTAAAATCGTGGGGGATGTTTATGTCACGAAGCTGTTTGTGTTGTGCTGGTATGTTTCGCTGGACTAGAATAGCAGTTTTATGGTCATCTTGTGTCTTAAATGTCTGATAACCAGTGCATTTCACTCGCTTTCCGGGTTCTTGCAGCGCGATGACATCGGGTGGAACCTCTGTCTGTTCTATTAGGAGTTGGAGCTCTGCCCTCTTACTGTGAAAACCGCGACAGTTCCACTGCCATACTACGAGCTTTTTACGGGAGGTTCCCATTCGTAATATTAAGGTTTTGGGCAGCGGCGGGGTTGATCTGAGCCATAATGGTACTAATGAAATTATTCATCTGTGAGCGCATGTCCTCAATCGTGGCCTGCATGGCCGCCTGCGTTCTGAGTAGAGTCCCGTAATGTGCGTGTACTCCGCCTTTTGGTCTGCAAGCGTACGCTCTAGACGCTCAAAGCGATTATCCTACGCAGTTTCCATTGAGAGGGAGTCCTCATTTGAAGGTGTACTGGTCACACTCCATTTGGGAGGGGGTGATGCTTACCCTGTATCTGCATTTGTTGCGGAACGCAATGCAAAGTTTTCTTTCTTTAGCGCTGCGTTTTCCGCTTTAAGTGCTGCCAAATCTAAGCGAATTGACTGCAGTTCCCTAGCGACATCAAAGGATGGAGATGGGGGAGGAGGAGTGGAGGATGGGGGGGGGGGGTATCCCTGCAGGTGATAACGACAGTGTTGATGAGTTGATGGGAGGGTTACCATGGAGGTGATTGACCGAGTGGGAAGACGCACTAGGATTGCTCACCTGCTGCTGATAGCTTCTCTTTGAACCGCTCGTTGAGCGAGTGCCTTGGACTGGGGAGTTCTTGACCTCCTGGCTTTGCCATTGTCTCTGCTGTCGTGTGTGCAGCCCGTCTTGTTGAATGGCCTGAAGAGATGGAAAGTCGCTTGCGTTCGGAAGTTGCTTCGAAAGGTCTTGTGCCTTGGCTGCCATTTTGGCGTATGTGGTGGGTCTTGGACGTGGTAGGAACCTTCGAGGGCAGTCCGCCGTGCCTGTGAGGTGGGGTCCCTCACACACTATGCATTTCGGGGAACATGGGTGCCCATCCGGAGCATTTGCCATGCCGCAAGAGGCACAGCGGGGGGACAGTGATTGCTGCGGACAGACGTCCTTGCGATGTCCAGGTCGCCAGCAGCTGGAACACGCTTCAGTTTTTCGTCTTCGAGGCTTGCAACGACAGGTGGCCGCTCGGTACCTCACCCAGTAGGGGACGCGAGGTCCGTCAAAGAGGATTTGAACCATGTTGGACCTTCCGAGGCGCCTGACGTCCAGAATTTTAAGTTCAGGGTTGAAAGCAAGTACACTGTGGGGGATTTGCTCAGCACTGCCCGTTTCCGGTACATTAAAGATTATTCCGAGCGAGGTGTTGGAAGGGGCCGGCACATGGGTTGCCAGTTCGTATATGCGTTCTTTCACGAGCAGCTGGTTGAGTGCGACGTACTGGGTTGCCCGCTTTTCGCAGGGTGTGCTCACCACGATGAAGTTGGCCTTGCTATTAATCCGTGCCTGGTCTTGGCTGTTGGCTTCGATACCGGCTTGGGTCTGTATAGCATCCGCCAGCGCTGCCACCGGTATTGTAGCCAGGGCCAGGCCACCACGCGGACGCATTACCACTTTGATTTCTGTCGGTGGTAGCGGTTCTAGCGGTACTATTCGCCTGTGGGGCTTCTTCTGAGTCGAGCCTTTCCTTAGATGGATGTCTTGCGGGGTCATCGTACTTGCCTGTATCGAGGCATTGGTGTCGGCGTGGAAAGCTTGCTGCTGCCGACGTATGTGTTTCCATCCCGGCAGCAACAACTGGTCTGGAGAGATGGGTCCTCCTTTTACTTCGCTTTCCATCACGGTGAGATTACTGATGGTGCCACGTGGTTACGGCAGAGAGGTGCAGCTGCTGCGGCGCCCGGCCTGCGCTGAGCTCGAGCGAGGCCTAGGTTAGGCTTAGCTCTGGCGGTGGCATGGTCGGCACTTCGAACGTCCGTTGAGTAGAACAGTTCACAGATGAGGCACAAAACGACAATCCACGATGCTCGGGTAGATCCTAGGCACCACTGTCGACAAAGGCGGTGGCGGAATTCCGTCGCATTTCCACAAAAGAGAAAATTTTCCCGGAGCCGACGTGGAGTGCGTTCTCACAGCGTGGCCCCCTAGCGGCCTTCCGTAACCGAGAGGTAATCCACGCAGCAGTACACTTTAAGGAGTATCAGAAGAAGACCATGTAAGTTTTTCTGCTGTGTCCAGATGACAGGAGTTGTATGGAATACGCAAATATTTGAATAAGGAGTGCGGCAGCTGATTCTGAGACTTCTTTAAAAGCGAGGGTCAGAATCACAGGGCTAAGCGTCGCTTGGTAGTTCGCACTCGATTAAAATCAGTTTGCGCAACACACACTGGAGCTTCTTAGGCGCTCGTCAGAAGTCAGGCTTCGAATAATCAATGGAACGCAAGATGGGCTGGCGGAAATACCAAACCATTGTAGTACGTTTACGCATTGTCGCTGAAGCGACGCATAGCCACTGAGGGGAAGATTAATCACTTCCACGCTAATACTGAATCGACCAAATAGAATGTGTTTCGGGGCAGTGTGTAATTCACTGAGAAGTTTCGGAAATACAAACCTAGCCACAATAGATTCACCGAGCTTTTTTTTCCTATTTTGTTTTCCTTTGTGTCTACGCTGAAAAGTCCATGTGTCGCATAAATCTTCCGCGTGCTTTTCCCGCGTTCCGGAGGCGTTTCGATGCGTCGACCAAGATGCTGAATCCGTGATAGCCACGTCTGCTGTTTTCCGCCGCCAACTCCCTACCGCATACTCGGCTGCTACGATAGACTGGCTCCCGCCGCGACTCCAAAGAGGAGCAGGTCAGGAGTGCAACAAAGAAAGGTCGCGCGGCGTGGGTCCCTAGATCAGGGATACAAATGATATTCGAACAGGCGGCTCTTATTGCCTCGTCTGCTATGGAACGATTTATTGAGGTGCGGTGGCAATTTAAAAGAGGTATAATATAATCCATTTTATTTTAATCCGAATCTGTCTCGATCGAACGCTGATGGATAGTTCGGAGAGCAGCAAACATTTGTAACCGGCACAGCCAATGCATAAAAACAGAAAAAACAGCGGACGTTGCAAAAGCTACCGGATATATCGTGCACATGGCCTTGCTGAATTTGCATTAGAACGGCGACACTCGCTGGTTCCACTTCCTACGAGAGGATTAAAAACTGATCTGAGCGGTGACCGTAAAAAATCCTGGCTAACATTTCAGGGGTCAATGACGCTGCTGTCTTTGAATCAAGTGGTGACAATAGCTTAGATGTTTCTCAAGTATCTCAAGTATCTCAAGTATCAAACATCTCTCTCTTAGATGTTTCCCATCAGTATCTCAAGATACAAAATCACAGTTTAGCTGACTCCTCGCGCGTGTCGGTTAATCATATTTGTCACCGACAACCTTCCTCATTCACAAAAATGGCACCTGAGTGGGTCTACGACAGGGCTGCCGATGATGGCCCGTTCAGAGATAGCGGTACTGGTGAGCTTTTTGCGGGCGAGTTGCATCCGTTCAGGCGACGAGGAGCCAGAGGCGAACTTAAAACTTTATTTAAAGACGATATGAAGAGCATAATGACGTAACAGCAAACAGGGTTGCGACGAAAGCTCCAAATGAGTAATCAAATCGGCTACATAACAGCTCTCGAGCTCGGCTTGAAATAGCCTTTTAGTAGGTACCTAATCGACCAGATTTAGGGGAAATCCCCAAGGTGGAGTAAGTTTCTGCGAACGAAAGATTGACATCCACCTGAATGCAGCCATACGGCTACAAAGGAGAGCTATACAGCTTCTTCAGAAACTTCGCAGTTGAAGAAAAATTCGTCCTGGTCCAGGTTGCATTCAGGTGGATGTCAATCTTTCCTTCGTAGTAGGGACCTGCGTACGCGGACCTGTTACGTCAATGTCAATGGCCATCATTCTTATCCTTACTGTGCCTCACGTGGCATGCCGCAGGGGTCTGTTTTCGGCCTTCTCCTGTATCCTTTGTTATTGCATGGGCGATAGATGGTCCACGCAGGCAAAAACGTCTATGTTGATCCACGAGCCTAGAGTGACAGAAGACCAGAGAAAAAGGGAGCGCGTATCGAGAGAGAGGCGACGTCACGCCGAGCTGGCAGCGATGGCGCTGCCTTTGCGCAGAGATATGAGAGGTTGAAAAAAAAATCATTGAAAAAAAAAACCGGTTTCTCAGGTTCTTTTTTTAAAACCGGAATAATTTTAAAAAACACACACAACTTGTCCGGGGAAATTTGTTGTTGTGCGACGAGTCTGCAGTGAGGAAAACGCTTTCTGAAATCAATGCCTTGACGTGAAATCGTAAGCCGAAGCTATTCTGCGACTTTTGTGATGCAGCATGTAAGTGTTAACGGAAACATGTATTGGGCACTTAAAACTCTTAAGTGATTTTAAGGCGAAAGCCAGCGCTAATTGAAGAAGTGTCCACTGCGGCATCGTGTTTGCGGTGCCGTCACGTATGCGGTGCCGTGTTTGCATCGTGTTTGCGGTGCCGTCAGGAGGAGGAGGAGGAGGAGAAGGCGGAGGCGGAGGAGACAAGATGAACAGAATGCCTCACGGCCTTGAAATAAAATAAAAAACAACCAAAGCGAAAAGTTCTCGATTCGTAAGGGAGCAGGACAGGGAGGCACCATCACGCTAAAATTATTCACAGCATGTCTGGAGGGCGTATTCGGGAAGCTTGACTGAGAAAACGCAGGTTCACGGATAAACATGGAATACTTGAGCCAATTGAGCTTTGCAGACGACATAGTCTTGCTCAGTGACTATGCACAGCCGCTGCGAAAA
This sequence comes from Haemaphysalis longicornis, assembly GCF_048455015.1. Classification (NCBI taxonomy): domain Eukaryota; kingdom Metazoa; phylum Arthropoda; class Arachnida; order Ixodida; family Ixodidae; genus Haemaphysalis; species Haemaphysalis longicornis. The sequence goes on along the minus strand of NW_027526203.1, from coordinate 369,301,811 downwards.
CTGCTTGAAGAACTACAATCAGTAAGCTTCGCCTTGGGGCTAAAAATAAGTTTGAATACATCTAAAGTAACCACAAGTAAACATTTTTAATGCGCCCTTTTGAGCATAGGTAACGAAACGCTAGAACAAGTTGAAGAATATAACTACTTTGGACAGGTGGTCAGTGCTGATCCCAATCACGAAAAAGAAATCCCGCGCAGCATAGGTATGGGCTGGGGTGCACTCGGCAAGCATTTCCAAATAATAAAAAGAAAGCTACCTTTATCACTGAAAAGAAGAATATGCAACCAATGCGTTCTGCCTTTTATGAAATACGGAGCGCAAACTTGGCGCCTTACTAACAACTGCAAAGAAAACTTGAGGATACGTTTTCTGCATTACCTTCTACGCTGAACTGTAGGGGGGCAGAGGCTTTGTCAGGCATTCCGCCTATATCTCTGCCCCCTCACGGATAGCACCCGTGGAAACAATTCTGAATAAAAAAAAAAAAAACTTGGGTCGTCCCAACTGGCCATGGAGCGAGGAATGATAGGAGTAACGCTTAGAGGCAGGAAACGAGCATCCTGGATCAGGGAACAAACTCGAGTAGAAGGTATCATTGTTCAAATTAGGAAAAAGAATGCACATGTGGTGAGAAGAAGTGACACCAGGTGGACAACGAGGATAACAGAATGAATTCCGAGAGTTGGGTCTAGAAAAAGGGGAAGTCCTTTAACTCAATGGAGAGACGAAATAAGAAAATTCGGAGGCACTGAATGGACTCTGCGTTCTGCCTTTTATGAAATACGGAGCGCAAACTTGGCGCCTTACTAACAACTGCAAAGAAAACTTGAGGATACGTTTTCTGCATTACCTTCTACGCTGAACTGTAGGGGGGCAGAGGCTTTGTCAGGCATTCCGCCTATATCTCTGCCCCCTCACGGATAGCACCCGTGGAAACAATTCTGAATAAAAAAAAAAAAAACTTGGGTCGTCCCAACTGGCCATGGAGCGAGGAATGATAGGAGTAACGCTTAGAGGCAGGAAACGAGCATCCTGGATCAGGGAACAAACTCGAGTAGAAGGTATCATTGTTCAAATTAGGAAAAAGAATGCACATGTGGTGAGAAGAAGTGACACCAGGTGGACAACGAGGATAACAGAATGAATTCCGAGAGTTGGGTCTAGAAAAAGGGGAAGTCCTTTAACTCAATGGAGAGACGAAATAAGAAAATTCGGAGGCACTGAATGGACTCTGGCAACTCAGGACAGGAGCGGTTGGAGGTCGATGGGAGAGGCCTTCGTCCTGCAGCGGACCTAAATAGGCTGTTGTTGTTGTTGTTGTTGTTCTTGTTGTTGTTCTTGTTGATGATGATGATGATGATGATGAAATAAACCTAGACTCTCAAGGTTCTTTGAAAGCGTGGTCTAGGCGCCATGTGCGAAGAATGTTATTATGTTCACGTTGTTTCTTGTTTGTACATCATGCAGTGTTTCTTTATTGTTAAACATTCATGTCTGTTTGTAGTATTGCTTAAAATTTTATTATATTCTGTTCTGTCGTATATTCGCTAATTTAGCAAAACTTGCGCGTTATAGTGATTTGTGTAGAGCCTTCAATATAATTCTAACCTGCTTGCATTCCGCCAAGTCGTGATATAGATTGCTTTGTTGCTCAGTTCGAAGCTCTCCAACTCACTCGTCGCTACTACATGCAAACGTTGGGCACCAAAGACCCAATTTGTCACTTATTACCGGCGGAGGATATTCATTCGCCTGTGTATTTTATTTATTTATTTATTTATTTATTTATTTATTTATTTATTTATTTATTTATTTATTTATTTATTTATTTATTTATTTATTTATTTATTTATTTATTTATTTATTTATTTATTTATTTATTTATTTATTTATTTATTTATACTGCAGCCCTTTTCAGGGCCATTGCAGGAGTGGAGATGCAAATGATAAAAAGCACACACAAAAACACGAGCGCATCGCACAGTTTGACTGGTTTACAATAGTAAATATGATATGCAATGAACAAAGGCAAGATCAAAGAAAGCAGGAGTACATAGAAATTTGAACTTAACATGCATTTTATATTGCCCACAGAAAGTGGTCCATAGGGAGCATGCGACTATCACCGGGTAGCGAGTTCCAGAGCTCAACAGTCAAATGAAAAAAAAACTATATTCAAACAAGTCAGTCTTGGGGTGAAATGGCACAATAGTTTGCACATGTTGGCTTCTGGTGTGTACAGAGAATGGTGGTGCAACCTGCAGACACCTTTGAAGTGAAGGCAAACGCGGTGAATTAATCAATGTGTACAGAAATTTTAAGCATTCTGAAAAGCGCAGAGCAGATAACGGAGTTAAACCCATAGGGGATAAGTTGAATGAAAACGAACAATCACGCTCATATCTGCGACAGATATAGCAAACGGCTGTTATTTGTATTAATTTTAATTTTGAAATGTCGGATGCTTTGTGAGTATTCCAACGGCAGAACAGTATTGAAGTAAAGGGTGTACTAAAGTTTTGAAAGTTAAAAGCTTAGTTTCTTTTGGCGCTACACGGAGAACGCGGTGTACGCATACAAGTATCTTCAGGGCTTTGTTATAGGTGATATCGATGTGCTTGGACCAAGGCACATGATGAATCAAATGAAGGTCGAAGTACTTGTATTCAGTTTTTTTTTTTTTTTGTAAAGGGGAACCATTAAATGATTAGGGAAATAAACGGGCGGTTGACCGAGTAGAAAATGTCATGCACACGATTTTTTTTTGCAAATTGACGTTCATTTGACACGTCTGGCACCATGTAAAAAAACTGGTAAATGAATTGTTCAATTTAGCATGATCCTCAGCAGAAGTGATGTTTTGATAAACTATCAATCAATCAATCAATCAATCAATCAATCAATCAATCAATCAATCAATCAATCAATCAATCAATCAATCAATCAATCAATCAATCAATCAATCAATCAAATCACTCTTTATTCGACATCAGACGTGTTACAGATGTGCGGGGCACAGACAAATGCCTTTTAGGATTGGGCTTGACAAGGGTCTGTGCGTCTTCGTCGGGTCTTTGTTTACAGTCAAACAAACAGGGGTGCTTAAAGGGACACTGAAGTGAATTCGTCAAGCTCCCGTTTTTGCTTGCACTGCGTAGACTGGCTCAAATTAGCACACTTTTCATCGTTTATCCGGTTGACAAATCGGTAATTATTTTACAAAGCGCGAAAGAAGAAAAACTACCATGCGCGGTTTGCGGCGGCCGCACCAACTAAGGCTGTGACGTTGGGAGGAGGGGCGCCGTGATTGGACGATGCCCAAGGTTAGCAATCACACAAGTTTCGGTTTCGGTTTCGGTTCTGTAAAACATAACCAATGGCGTTGTTGGATGGGCATTCTCAATATCTCAGTAATCATCGTACCGCGCTTCTGCCGTGTTGTCGGCTGTAAAATGCACAAGATAAGCATCCCAGGACGGCTTGTAGTCGTAGCATTCACTAGTCGAGACCTACGCAGTGCATGAACGCCCTCCGCGTACCCGCAGACGACCAAATGTCATGCGCTTTTCCCCCATATTTGGAGCTTGCCTCCCTCATGCCTGTATCGTAAAAAGCGTGTTCGCACCAGGCCAAGGGTCTGTTCATTCTGGCCTGTGCCCACTGCCTGCAAGCAGTCGGTGCTTATGACAACAGAACGCCAACGAGAACTCGCTAGCGCGCCAGTGCCAGCCTGCGCGCGTTTTGTGAACTAGTTCGTGTAGCCATGAACGTTGCGGCCCAAAAAAAGGTGAACTCAATATAGAAAACATCGGCGGAAAACAAAAAAGTTAACTTACAAAAAAAAAAAAAGCACGTACCCACGGGGATTCGAACTCGTGACTTGCAAAACATTTGCGGTGACATACCTAGCGCCCCAGACAACTTAGCCACGGAGCGCAATGGGGAGGCCTAGTTAATATAGGGTATATATTGTACAACCGGTTTACACTTTTATTTAGTTTTGGCATTTCAAGCAGCTTAGGTGACTATTTGTTGTACTGCGATCGTGCAGTAACCGTCGCCCGGGTTTCCACAGTAGCTCACGTCTAGCAATTGCATTTCGTAGACGGAAAAGCGTTCGCAGATGCGTAGTCGTGCTGCTGACCGCTGTGCTTGTTCGCCCAGCGCAAAAAAGGGCTTCCCGCGCCCTAGTTTTACGCTGTACGGTAAAAATATCAGTTGATTTTATTTCCTTAGTACCTATATTGACTTCGCTGACTCTTCTGCCGCCTTCAAGAGGCCTTATATTTTCCTACTGGCGTACCAGTCAGCGAAGCGTCGCATGTGCGCTTGTGCCGCGCTTGTGTGAAGCGACCTTGACTTGGAGCTAGATACAGTGTACAAACAAACCAAGTAAAGAAAGGCACATTCTTCCATTCACAAACGTGTCCTCGCTTCGTTTCAACTAAGCGAACGAATTGCGGCCAAGCAATTTTTTTTTAACCTCCTTGATTGCGACGACCCGCCGGCGGCCGGCGGACGAAACGCTGGGCCGACTGACTCTGTCGGCCGGGGAGCCGTGCAGTAGCACAGCCGTGGCGCAGCCAATTGCCAGCTCATCCCCTCCTGACGTCACACGAAAACGCCACAGAAAATGGGCGAGCGTAAAGAGAGGAGGACACCATTTTCGAATTAGGTTTTCTACTAAATAAAATCGCGTAAACGCGCCTAGAGTGGTCGAAACATGGCCTGGGGACTCCGGACTACAATTTGCGCTAGTAATCCCACAATGTTTACATATCACTTCAGTGTCCCTTTAACAGCAGGAGTAGCACAGCACTAATAACTTATTATAAAGAACAAAATATGAGAGCAAGGTTCACATCACAAAAAAATACAAAAAAAAAATTGCTGCAAACATTTCTTTCCGAAATATAACTGAAATAATGTTTGCAATGCGCAGTGTACGTGCGACAAAGATAGACCAAATAATTGAACAAAACACTGGAAATCATAAGACAACAAACAAGGCACTTGACATTAGGTGAAAAATACAGAAAAGACGCAACAAACCAGGGCACTGGCATACGCAAGGGGGGGGGGGGGGGGAGGGCAAGGGGCCCACGGCACCCCTCCCCACCCCCGGAATTTTTTTGACGTAGGGAGATTTTCAAAGCTGGATCAACCACGAGCGATTTCTTGTGTTTGAGTTTGTTTGTTTTGGTTGTTTTTGTTGTTATTTATTAATTTTTTGTTTGTCATTATAATTATTATTCGGTAATTTCTGTTCTTTATTATTTTCTCCGTTCTTATGTGGGCACCCCCACCCCCTTCCGCGAAGCAGAATCCTGCGCACCCCACTGAACCAGGGTAACAACAATAACAACAAAAAAAGAAAACCGGAACTTGGTGTGGTAATTTCCATTCTGTAGTATTTGAAAGCGCTATTATTTCTTTGTGTGATTATAGTGCAACTGGGTTTAGAAGAGTTGGTAGCGTATGCTGCAACATCTGAAAACCATAGTTAGTGTGTGTGCATGGAATTTTCCATTTTTCAGTACATCGTATATTGAGTAGTTCGTATTTGAAGTTAAGTTGGAGAGTTGTTGGTAGGGATTTTTATGTTGTGTTTTTTGTCCTGTACCGTTTTAATAAAATGCTGTTTCACATGTATTGCCCTGTTGCAATGTTTACTGCTTGAAAAGTGGGTCGGTGTGGGCATCATATGTAGAATTAGTAAACGCGCGTACGGCTTTTTTCTGGAGCAGTAATAACTTGTTCGAGTTTGATGCAGAGGCAAGTCCCAAAACTAGGTGGCAGTGCTGTAAATGCCACAAAAACAGGGAATTATAGAGCAGCAGCTTAATGCTAGTAGGCAAAATAGAACGTAGTTTTGTAAAAATGCCAGCAAATGGAGAAATTTCGCTCGCAACTGAGTTAACGTGGTTATCCCAGAACAAAGTTTCATCCGACGGCAGGAACTATTTTAATAGGTGAGCTACCAATTATTAATCTATCATGGATATTAACTATCTTCTTTCTTCCTCTGAAAAGGGCAGCTTCTGTTTTTGTTACGTTAATATGCCATAATTAGCAAGGATACAATTATGAAGTTCATTTAGAACATCATTGGCTCTAGATATCAAATTGAAAGCCTTTTCTGACAAAAAATACACTAGTATTATCTGCGTAAATTATAAATTCGGCTGAATCGGTAATATTGACTACGCCATTTATGTAGAGGGTAAAGAGCAGGGATCCAAGATAACTATCTTGACGTACACCACATTTTATTTGTTAAGTGCAGGATGTCTTATTCTTATAGCAACATACTGTTTTCCGGGCTGCAAATAGCTTCTTATTAAGTCTAAAAATATTCTCCGGAAACCATAAATTTCGAGATTTCTTACTAAAGTGTCATAATAATGCGATGAAAAGCCTTAGAAAAGTCTATAAATATGCCAAGTGTCAGTAACTTGCTTTCAACCGCATACTAAATTAATTCTTTCTTTTTAACAATGCTAATTCTCCTGAACGACCTTTTCTGAAACCGAACTGGCTTGTCGTTATGATTTCATGCTTGTCACGAAAACTTGTCATCCTTTCGTTTATAAGCATTTCGATGCATTTTGGGAAGACTGGAATATCTGAAATGGGTCTGTAGTTTGAAAAGTTGTTTTGATATCCGCCTTTTAAAAGGACGCAGACCTAAGCTAGCGGCATGCGCCGAGGGAATATGGCCTGTTTGAAAATTTGGTTGTACACATGTGGAAGAATGGGAGCGACGATATCGAGAACATATTTAACTAGTAAAATTTGCAAGTCATCAGCGTCAGTACATTTGCTGTTGCGCAGAGAAACAAGAGTCAAGTGAATTTCTTGAGCGTCATCGCAGTCCTTGGCGTATAGCCTAATCTGGGACGTTGTGTTACCGGGTATGTCATTAATAAAGAGCAAGAAAAGAAGGAGCCCAAGTACCCAGCCTTCCCCCAACCTGCGACAACAGCGCTGCACCTCCACAATTTGGGGGAGGGGACATTATTTCATGTTCTATACATAAGCTTACCATGACGTCACCACATCCCTTTTTTGCGAACCACCTCAGGATTTCTCAGCTCTCTCCAAGATAAGAGCATCAGGTAAACGTGTGGCCTTTCACCGTGCATGTGGTTCACAAATGTGATAGCCACCCTGACGTCACCGCAAACCATCCATACGAAAACTGTGGGCCACACTTTGCTTCTGTCTGCTGCCGCGGTTGACTTCGTTTGCTTGTGAGAATAATTCGAATCGAATGCTCCGGTAACAATTATAGGTGCGAGATGCTATGAAGGTTTGAAAGCATGAAAGCTGCTTTATTGCGACATGTTCAGGAATGGCTAGTACAGTTGTCGAGGGGAACGGTCAAAAAGGCTAAAAAAGCCTGACAAGGTGACTCCCCCCCTTCCCGTTTTGTTGTAGTAGTTTACCGTAGGAACATTGAAATGTATTCGGTACAACCAGTTTCTTGTTTGCTTCGTGGTCGGCTCGCAAAATCAGGAAAATGATTTCAAAGCTTGTTTCGTTATCTTTGATGTTACCATTGAAGTCATTGTTATCTTTACACCTTTGGCGTCGTTGCATTCAGTTTGTCAGTCAAAATTACCTCCCCCCCCCCCTTTTATTTCCAAACGCATCCGCTCGACATATCAGTAATAACGAATTAAATTCATAAGAAGGGAACTTCCCCTGAAGCCTTAATTGCGATTATTTCGAGATCGGCCGCAGAGCCCAAAGTCACTGTCCAGCTACTGAGCATCGCTAGCACGTCGTCCTTGTGAGCATCGCTTTCGCGGCGGCAAAAGCGCATTGGCAAACAAGGGGCGGGGACGCTACGTCCAGACAACTGGCTGTAGCGTAGCACAAAACGCTGTCTGGGTGCCACCGTATGTAATCACCCACGAAAAAATTATGCATGCATCTTTCTCCGGTTTGTTGAGGCTGCCCGTTCAACCGAGCATGGGGAACCTGAACACAAAGAGTTCCCTTTGCGACATAGAGAAAATATATTCTGCTTTGAAAGGGAAGGAGAGTGTCAGTGCTGTTCACACTGTTCAGATTTCGGGACACGAAGTCGCAAGAAAAGTAACGTGCGACAAAGTCAGAGAAAAGTGCCGTGATTCGTCTTTGGGGAACCTCGTCACTAAAAAAATCACATTCTGAGCCACCCTGGATGAAGAGCAGTGCTTCGAAGTGCCCTGTTACTGTACGCCGGTTCTGCCTAGAGCGCATAATGTAATAGCGGCTGCAAGCACGCGTGGCCAATCCATCCGCTTCATACAACCCAGCCAACCTGGCGGTTAATCCCCGCAGCGAAACATCTCACAGCTGGAAGGGAGACTCCGACCCATCACTCGGACACAAGGCACACAACGACGTTTTCACGTCGGTAAAGTAAGTAAAGCATTCACTATATGCACGACGAGCCTGACGGTGGTGTAGCGCGCATATGAAATATGATATGGCCCTCGAGCACTCTGCCCTAACGCAATTGAGTTATAGGTAAAAACTTACTCGAGGAACATTCCAGAGGAACACTCGAGGAACATCAAGACTTGAAGGTGGGGATGCTGTACGCAACAATCACGACCATCACGAAGGTTTAAGTCCACGATTGCAGGCGATTCGATTTTTTTTTTGCGGCCGCAACGACCTTTACCGTCCATCATTATTGCTAAAAGTGTGAGCTTTTTTTTTTTTTTTTGATGTGATAATCATTCGCGCCCACCGTAATCCTCGCAACACTTCCTCGGATTACGGCGAACTCTGCAGGTTTTTTTTTTTTTTTTTTTGGCCGATCTCCATTAATGGGTATGCTTGGCTTCACAAATGTGCCCCGGGTCCGCTGGGCGGTCGCCCCGAAGCACGCACGCACGAGCACTCGGTATTTTATTGGGTTTTTTTTTAACTTCTGGGTGGTCTCCTCGAGGCCCGCGCTCATGGGCGCGCTCTCACGTGCGCGCGCTGCACAATTTCTTTGTATTTTTAACTGCGGACTCAAAAAATTACGGTTTGTTAAACAGCTCCGCTGTTAAAAAAAGCCCATCACAGTAATGCAACCCCAAAAAGTTTCAGGGGCCACCCGGAAGTATGCATTCATTTTCTAGAACTCCGTCAGGTCGCATTTCCCTAACAGCAATTCTAAATCAGTAAGACCTTAATCACGCTGCTGGCACATCAATAAAAAATGTAAGATATCTAGAAAGTTCGGTCAAGATCCACTTTTGCGGTCGTGTTATCCAATTTCCGGCAAAAATGTGACCGTATTAAAAGCACAGAAAGGCATTTTTTCTAAGGGGCGTCAGCCGGGAATGAAAAAACCGTGCCATCTCCACTAACGTGAAACCTTGGGAGGGGCGAAGCATGCAATGTATAAGTGTATTAAAATATTGTAAGTCTCTCTCTCTTGCCACACGGCGCGCGCCGATATACGCGACATCCCAATGACGAAGACGGAGGAGAAGGGAAATTGGAAGCGGAGAACTGGAAATTTTAAAGTTTGAGCGATTACGGAGCGAAATAGAAGCAAGTAAGCAAGCGCGAACGAAAAACGGGCGTCCCAGTGTGTTATTTTAGCACGCGTGCCCATGGAGATAAAACGTTCTAGCGCGAGCCGTTGAAAAACGAGTGTCCCGGTGTGTTCTTTTAGTACGCGTCACGCTCTAGCGCGAGGCGTTGGAAAACGAGTGTCCCGTTGCTTTAATACCGTGACCACATGAGAATACGACGATGAACGACGACGACGACAAGAGACGCCGACAGCCCGAGCCTCTGGGGTTCTTCGCCCCTAAAATATGCGGAAACTCTCAGGCGGGAATTGTGGGATATACAGCCCATCTGCCCACTGAGCCCCTTTAAAGTCAGCGTCACCACTATACACACATGTACTTCTGTGAATACGTTGATTCACGTGCCCTACACACAGAACACAAATAAGCCGGAATGGGAGTAAATGGCTTGTGTCATAACTCAGTACCAATTCGGAGTTTTCAAAACTCCTTCCAATGGGAGTTTCGCCTTACTCCCATTATTTCGGCAGTTTTTTTAGTAGCATATGGGAGTTTCATTTTACTGCCACTACAATGGGAGTTTCCAGGGGTACCATTGGGAGTGTATTGTTTCCTCCAACTGGGAGTTTTCAGGGGGCGCATTGGTAGCAGTGTTGACCTGCATTCGAGGTTTTTTTTGTGTTTTTGTGCGCTTCATATATATGCGCTGCAGTGGAATTTATTACTGCATTTGGGAGTTCTTAATAAGGGCACAGGCCGCATTTTTATTTTTCGTTGGGGATCACGTAATTTCTAGTCTTTTTCCGCTTCAGACGTTGAATGGCGAAACGTGAAAAGTTTGTTTTCTGCACAGTCAATTTATTGCATAAAAAATACATGGATACGATACACGTGTGAACACGTTAATAAGACAATAAAAACACTGAATCAACAAAACACCTACATCGAGAACACAAGGTATCTTGGTAAGAACTTTATCTACTACAACACTCAACGAAAAAAATTTAAGCCATTTGCAAACAATGAGGTCAGCATGGTGTCGGTGCGCTGTTTGCTTGCACCTGCCTCCCAAACGCTGACGTTGCCGCACCCCCTGGCACGTTCTTCTGGAAGCCACAGCAGCACATTCATTAGAGGGATAGCAAAACGCTTTAAATCTGCGGTAACAAATACATAAGCATATTGGGCATCTGACCTGAAAAAAAAAAAAAAAGAAACGGCACTGTAAAGACGCTGAACTTGTCACTCTTGTGTCCAACTTTCTGTAATGTCTGAATGTTTGTTTAAAGCTACGCAAAATTGCACTTCTGTCCGAGACACCTGCGCTCACTAGTTCGTCAAAACGAAGTGTTCTGCTGTTCAAAAAAGTGCGCGACCCTTGTGGCGACCAACTTCTCAAAATGCTTCCTTTCCCTCTTTTCCTTGCGTGTAGTGTTCTGGGAACGAGCTTCAGGTTTTACCCCCCGCACTGCCCCTCTCTCACCTCACCGAAAGTTAAGGAAAAATTTCGGTCGGTGTGACGCCTGCGCATGCCCCCCTTCAAAAAAAAAAATAAAATAAGCAGTCGTCTGTCGACTCTACAGAATGCTCCCTCGAATGGCGTTTGCTGGTTATAGTTACACGCGCCTAGCATACGGAGAGCTCCCACGGAGCCCCGACCTTCTCCCTTTCCAGTGAAAGCAATTAATCGCCGGCGGCACGCGGCAGTCACCCTCCTCGTAGCAGGCGCGGCTGGCACCACACCTACTTCTCAAGAAAAGCGGCTGTCCTGCGACGTTTGACCGGCCAACTTCACCCTCGCTTGCCAGTAAGCCACAGACACAGCCTAACAAAAACACCTAACAGCTGTCCAGAGTTCGGACAGTTTTCATTCTGCTTGCGAGTGTGAACCAGTGAGTGTTCTGCTCGAGACACGCGCAAATACGCATTGCTTTCACACCGTTCGGCCTCCCCAATGACGTTCCGGGCATGGTGCCGTCTTTCACGCACAACGCTCACCTCCAGTGGCGGAGAATCGCCCGTGCAGTGGCGCGGGAAACCCGTTGAGTTTATTTGACGCTAGAAGGGGCACAAGTCTGCCAAAATGTGGCGTACAATAAAAAACGTGAAAATCTTACCTTCAACCACCTCGCAGAGGCACAACCGCGTTGTTTTTAACGAGCCACTCTCAGCGATCACTGCATTTAGGCCTCGCGTCGGCTCGCTGGCGTATTCCGTCGGGTCGAAGGTCGGTGACACGGAGGCGACGTTGCAGTCCGTCGCACGTAAGTCCAGGCTGGTTCCACAATGTTCGCAACGAGCTTCGGTTGTTGGGAAGCACTTCACATCCGTTCGTCCGGCCGCAAGTTCACACTGGCAATAAATTTTCGGGGGCGCTGGAGCTCACACGACACACGACACCAACTGGCAGCCATCTTGTAAGGACGCGTAAAGGAGGAAGGGATGAAGGAGGAGGAGAAGGAAATGGAGGTGGCGTGGGAGTTTTTAATACTCCCATTAGGACAAACGCAGTAATCACAGCCAGATACTGCATTTTGTGAAGAGGTACAACCGTGGTAAATGCGCTTATTTACGACGGCTTGTGGCCCCCGGTGTAAACTGGCAGTTTTTCCACCATCATACTACCACACGTGGGAGCAGGCCGCCTGTCGTGCGGAGTTTAAAAGACGTATTCCAGCCAAGAAACTCCCATTCAGGCTAACTTGTGTTTTGTGTGTACGAGCCCCTTGACACGTAAGTAGGAAGGCCCTTGCGCATTTCTTGAATTAACAAGCCCCTTTTAAAGTCGGCTTCACCTCTAAACACAGAATTATTGTGTGTAAAAAAATAGAGGCAATATAAGAAGTCTGATATCAAAGAATGATGACCCAAAAGGTATTTTATTATCGACCTCCGTAACACACCACGCATTCACCATGCGTCTTTGAATTCGGCTTCACTACTGTACACAAATGCATTGAAGGGAAGGTGTTTGAGTCTGATATCAAAGTATGATGGCCCAAGCACCTCCTGTTAGTAGTGTTTGCGCATGCTGTAAAAGTGTGACACATCCAACGTTACAGATGGACAGACGTCGTTGAGCGACCATATAAACGCTTAAGTATTTAACAGCGGCCTTTCGCCTTTCCCTGAAAATTCGTAGAGTGCGTGAATTGAGATACATTTTTCGACTCAGCAAGCCAGAAAGCAAGGTAGCGAGCCGGCAAGCATAAAAGCCAGGAAAGGAACGATCTGTCAAGCTGCGTCCACCATTGACAGGGTGATGAGGTGGGCCATAGCCAGCGGACAATCACAAGCCCGGCAAACGAAGCGAACGACTGTTGCAAAACGTCAAATCCCCGTGTGGGTACGCGCCTCGGGTGGGTACGTGTATGTGGGCTTGGATTTATATTATTTTCTTTATACAACATAACCATCCAAATCATTGTAGAAATGAAATGGCCTATTAATTCTTGCCTAATGCCTTCTGCAGGAGTATGTCCATGAATATGACCCTAGGGCAGTTTTCTTGAAATGAGCTGACCAGACATTACAAATATATCTAATTAGTTCTGTTATGCTTTTCGTCCCTTTTTTTCAGTTGAAGTGCCCTATACAAGCACGAAGAATTCTTCTCCTGCATTCTGGACATCAAAAAGCTTGTAACTTGCTCGCTATCAAGTAGGTGGGATTTTCGCTTCAGAGCAGCGGGGCCTGCGCATTCACACCCAGGACTGACAACGGTATTGTAGTGTTCCGATAGGTGTTAAAAGTGTACCGCATTCAATGCACGGATCAAAATTTGACGATTGTTCTGATATTGCATGAGGCATTTAATTCTGGATACTCTGTTAGGAAGGAGACAAAAGAGGTACCTGCGCCGTATTTGAAGCATGCACCGCCATAAAGCTCGAAAAGCGTTAAAACAGGGCCTCTCTTATAGTCAAGTTATCTAGTTTGCTAATAAAACTGCATTATATGTGTTGTCACTGACAGATGACTCTTTGACTCATTTGATCCATTTCTATTATCGTTTCAAATTTCCATGCTTGGTGGCCAAGTACGAGGGTGGTCAGACCGTAAAAATCCGAGTCGTGCGTACCATCAGTGCCCCTCAATGCTTCCTCTGGTACTATTAAGACTCGGCGAGGCGTGCTGAATTAAAAAAAATTGGCCGCGTATCTGATCCTTTCGTTGCAAATGTCGTCAAAAGACGATATTCTTTGTAGACATTTGCCAAGGAAATGCCCTCCTTTGCTTTCCCGCTCACCTCTCATGCTGTTCCTGTGCCGTCGCGCTCATTCCAAGGTAAACACACTAAAGGTTTGCGCAAGGCGATTTGAATTTACCGCGTTCCACTGCTACAGACCGGGTTCCTCGATGCCAGCGCTGCAGTACGACGGAGACGCGCGTGAATGGAGGCGGCCGACTAGAAGGTTTGTAGAGCCGCTTGGCCGTGCTCCACGTGCGTTCCAAGCAGAACGTGGAACCTAGCTAGTGGAACCTTTCGTTGCTGTTGCCGCGTGATTTTTCCTATGCCGCCAGGAGGCGGCGGTTTTCTGCAGTCGATGTAGAATATCATTTGCTATCGAAAAACCAAGCATCCATGAATTTTTTTAATAAAGGAACACTGTCAATATACCTTGTGTACTAATTTCCTGTCTTATATTTGCGTAATGTCTTGTTCTTGTTCAACAAAGTTGACAAGTATGAACATATAAACCAGGCTTCGACGTTTACATGTGGCTGTGAGTATATAAGACTATTGCGCAATATCAATTTTACTTTGGCCGGGTGGCTGAATCGAGTCACAGACAGACAGACGGACAGACAGACATACAGACAGACCAAAATTTCTGGGTTTAAGTAGCCCAAGAAAGACTATCGTCTTTAAAAAAAACCTATCAAGGACGGGAATCGAACTCAGGGCCACGTAGTGACAGGAACGTGACTTAAACACTGCTGTACGCACATTAATAGGAAAAATAATTTATTTACACGAATAAATGGGGTGGGTGTTTTTTTCGAAATGAGCCATATCCACCTAAAGCAAATTTGAGAAAAAAACGAAAGTTTGTTACCGGACCTAAATGCATCGCTGTCAAAGCTTTTATATGACATGTTTTACATGTCAGCTAGGGGAATTTTACGGCCGCAAATGATTAAAAAAATATGTGGTGAATTTGGGGAATATTAGGATGGTATGTTCGGAGGTGGCTCGTGCATGCTGAATCGAAACATTCAAGTTGACGCGGCATTCTTATGCAAACTAATTGACTTTCAAGAATGGTACGATGGAGTTTCGGCCGAAGCGGCATTAAACATGTACAACAGGGGCGGTATTCTCGAGTTTTGTCCCTTTTGCGTCCCTTTCAAAAGTGTCCCTTTTGGCGAGCCCTGATTGGCTAAAAGCAAACAACCAGAAGTGACGCAATGCAAGCGAAGCAAAGTTACTGCCAACGCTTATTGCTTAACCGGAAGTACGTCACGATGAAAAGGACGCAAAAGGGATGTTTTCAAAAGGGACAGTTACGAGAATACCGCCACAGTGCTTCAAGAACAGTAGAACTATAGATGAAGAGGCTAAACATGAGGCTATACATACCTGTTATCATACTAATTCAGGTGTGCGTACAATTCCTTAGAACTTTCTAACTACATTACGCCGACACCGCACAGAACACGGAGTTCGAGATGTTCTGAAGACAAACGGACGGGTGGCAGGATGAGAACAAAAATTTCCAGGGGCACTTAATTCTGATTAAGTGCTTTGAAGGCGAATGCACTATGGCTTTCCCTGGTAATGCTCATCGAACGCTTCTTAAAATGCTAAATCTTGCTTGCATGTCCTTGTTCGCTTTGATTTCTTCGTTTTTTTTTTCGGTGCTAATGACTTCGACAGGTATACTAGCGGCACTTCACACCACAGCTTCCCGAAATAAGAGTTCATCACGGCTGGAATGCACCAGTTCTACTCACGTGCCGTCATGTTCATCTGTGACGTCATATGACGTCAGCTCCATTCGCAATGGGCTGACTTTTGTTTCGCCGCTGGCAACGTGCTGATGTGGCGTGGTGGTAACGCACTCCGTTCCTACTATGGAGACATATGTTTGGTTCCAATACGAACTCAAATGTGTGTTTTATTTACTATTTTCAGCGGCGTTCATTTTCTGTGGCAGAGAACAATAACGACAACACCGGTGTTCCGCGCAGTGGTCACTTACGGCTTCCGCCCTAAAGATGCCATTAAGATAAAATACAACTTTGTTCAGTTTGAACGAACTGCCCTTGGTAACTCATTGAGCTCCACCTTACCACGAAAGACGCTTTTCTAACAAAAAAAAAACGCAAAGAAATGAAAAACTTTTGAATTTCCCGCTACAATTACGTAATAGACGTAATATGGACAAGAGTGACAGTATGGGCCAGCACTGAAAACACCGGGCCTCCTAGATTATCACTCCCGGATTGCTCCGTGCCCGGATCGTCCGCGGACTGCCTCAGGCGCGAACCGACGCTCGATTTCCTGATGTATTCCTATTAGACTTCGGGTCCGAACGCCACCCTCGGGCGGCCAACGGACCGTCCAGGACTGGTAAATTGCAGATGCTCAAAGGTATCAGTGTGTGAAGTGCACGCAGGCATTCAAGTGATGCGATCATACGGAACTAGGGGCCCCACAACGACGCGTTAGTTCGGCGGCCACCAATCGCACGAACAAGTTTCTGTGACGTCATAGAAAAGTTGTCGGAAAGTGGCTAGTGGGTAGCCACTGCTTTAAGGATCCGTCATTCTGTGGATCCGTAATTACCTATCTGACCAGTACCGATATGTCCAGTATGGCGGCTATGCTTCTGCAATTGTAAAAGTAACCTCTGGTGTGCCTCGGGCAGTGTTCTGGGTCCGTTATTGTTTTTATAAATATTAATGATATAACAGAGAATATTGATTTAAGTATCCGGTTATTCGCAGATGACTCCATTCTTCATCCCGAAATTAAAAAGATAAATGATCAGCTGAACCTCAACAATGTGATTAATAAAGTAGCTCAATGGTGCCGCGACTGGCAAATGCAAATAAACATTGAAAAAACCGTTTCTATGACCGTGACATGGAAGAGGGTAAAATTAAATTTTCCTGTCAAATTAACGACTTGGTTCTCAAATTAATTGATGTATATAAATACTTGGGTGTAATTATTTTGTCTAATCTTAGCTGGACTGCTCATGTGAAGTATGGCATGTCTAAAGCCTACAACAAGGTCTTCTTTTTGAAGCGTACTTTGATAGAAGCCACGTACGAAACAAAGCTTCTCGCTTATAGCACTTTCATACGCCATGTTCTGGAGTACACAAGTGCTGCCTGGTTCCAGGCTTCAAAGGCGAACATTGCTCTATTAGGAAGCGTGCAACGTAAGGCCGTGCGCTTTATCTTTAACAGGTACAGGCGTAATTACTCTCCAACTAAGTTGTTGCAGCGTGCGGGCCTTGGTGAACTGGAAAAGCGTGCCAGAGTGAAACGTCTGAAGCTCTTGCATTTACTCTATCATAATGCATTAAAGATAAACTGTGATACTTACATTCGAACCAATAAAACCCGTACTACGCGATATAAACATACGCGCACACTTGAAGAATGCTCTTGTAATAACGACACGTTCTACTTTTCCTTCTTTCCTCGCGCCACCAGAGATTGGAATTCATTAGATCACACCTTTACTGAACAAACAACAGACAAATTCGCTGTTTTTGCTGAAATTGCTGTCCTATCGTTATAACAGGGTTGCCATGTTACTCTATTGATGTGTGTGGATGTGTGGATGTGTGTGATTTGGGTATCTTTTAGAGCAAGAGCTACATTTTCTTCGCAGTTTATCTTTTTTTGTCCTGTATTGTATATATTGCATAATTTCTTTGTTGCTGCAAACTCTGTACTTCGTGTCAACCTTCGTTACACTTCTTTATTAACTATTGTAAAAAAAAAAAAAAACCTCTTTGGCATGTGTTCTTTGACGGTGCCTGCTCCTGTAAAAATCCCAGTATGGGTTGACAGTATGCATAAAAAAACATGTTCTCTTTAATACCTCCTTTGTTTGTTCGAAATTTGCGATAAAATAAGTAGCGGAGCGGAGTGCTGAGCTTGGAAGAACGTTAGCACAGGGGACAAGAAAGAGGTCGCGTGATGTCGGCGACGCCCCGAGCCCGCTCAATGAGGAAGCGCGGCGGAGCTCTGGCACGTGGCTCGGGCTGCCGGAGGGGCCGCCAGAGCTACCAACGCGCAAGGAGAGAAAAAAATTGGGCCCATCTCCCCGCGAGGGGGACTCGAGTAAATGCGTCGCATAGGGGGTGGGTGTATTGCGTTAACGTTTAGTGTTTGGGGAGTTGGTGGTAGTGAATGCGTTGTATCAGCAGCTTCTTGACGTAGTTTGAATGAGTCAAGGATATAAGGCGCGTTCGTAGCCTCCCATTCTGTGTCGGCTTGGTGGCGCAGTGGGTAGAGCACCATGTACATTGCGTTCCGCCCGCAGGGTCGAGGGATCGAAACCAGGCGCCGGATAGTATTTTTTTTATATAGTGTAGGGGGAGGGGTGCGGACTACGACTACGGACGTCAACGCGGGTGACATCGTGAGTTACTGAAATGCTCTGCATTTAAAAGTATGAGACGATCTGCGGGAGATGCGTCCGAGGTGCGCAATTACAAGGAACAAGAGCGAACGAAAGCGAGAGGCGAGAGAGGCGCCGCGCCGAAAGTAGGAAAGGACGATAGGTGCAGAAAGAAAGTGGGCAAGCGTATAGGCCTGAAAATAAAGCTAAAGTGATCATTAGAGGCCGGACTTTTAGACATTAAAAAGGAGGCATTAAGGGATGCGACTGCGCAAGTTTGAATAAGTCTGTTTGGAGAGCACGTGGAAAATAATCTACGAATCGGTGTGAAAAATTGTGGAAACAACAGAAAACTACCACCATCTCCAGATTTCTGGATTCAAATTGCGCCTCTTGTCACTGAGAATGGACGGGCATTCCGCTGCTGCTAGCGGTTGTTTTCCTGGACTTGGTTGAACTAAAGGACTAGCTTAAACCCCATAGAGTTCCGAACGGTCAATGCTGCCCTACTGTCCAGTAACAAAAGTAACAATCTCAAACTGCACTCGAAAACGATACGTGAGGTTAAGGAGTGTTCATATGGGCGCCGATTTTGAAAATAGCCGTTTATAGGCATTTACAGACATTTAGGCACAAACGGCAAAATAGGAATTTATAGGCAGTACAAAGACACCATAGAAGCCCCTCTTAACCTCCAATTCATGTTCATATATCAAAATGGGGTGATAGGAGCACAAGGAGCGAAATAGGCATGTGCCTAAAATGCGGTCTTTATTGATCACAAAGAAGCTGGGCTGGCGCATTTAGAATGTATCTGACAGAGGTGCGGGTTATTCTAAGGCCAAGCCAGTGCCAAACGCCACGGGAGCTCTTAAAAGCGCTCGACACTAATAAGAGTGTCAATCGACACTTTTACTATATCGTGCGACGCATAACCGGCCATGATTAGTGCCGGTATGAGTGCTTTCACTAGAATCCGGCGGAGTTTTCATCAGGCACATATGCTTGTTGGGAGGGGGGTGGAAGGGGAGGAGGTTGGGCCCGAAAAATAGCTGTTATCATTAGTAGGTTTTACATTTTTGTGCCCGCACGAAATTGTAGTATATAGGTGCGCGTTGCATATGTTCTACAGGTAGTTGAGGGTCACTGCTTGCCGTGTGTGTTTTTGTTACGTTTTTTCACTCAGTTGTGTATTTGGTAGAGAAGTGACGCTTTCGTATCGTGGATGGCCGTTTGGGGCGGCTTTGGAGTATTTAATCTCATATTTTCCGACATTGGCAACGAGGTGCGGTGAGGAAGCTTATAAGCTCTGTGTTGTCCAAGGTCAGAGTAAAAAATTGCGAAGGATCCCCAGGTATATTATTGTGACGTGATTACGCGGCGACGTGCAAGCGATTGGACTTCAGCTAATAAATACTCGATAACCCACCCCTTTGTGGCGCCGGTCGTGATGCGCTTCTATAACTCAGATTCAAGCTGCGCACCGTAAAGGAGCTTGCACCATCTAGCGAACCGGCCGCGAAATAGCGCCCAACCTTGTGCACAGTGCCGTGTGTTTGTACTTTTCATGATAAAACTAGGGGCGCGCGGCAATTCTCTGTGTTTTATTTCTTCGAAGCAACAAACGGGTTTCACTCCTTTCATTTGTGTTCATTCAAGCCGCGCCATAGAGTTGTGGTTACGGTGCTTGCTTGTCAACGCGTGTCCCTGGCTTCGATTGCCGTCCTTGTCAGGGCTTTTTCCAGTTAGATCACGTCATCTGCACGGGGCAAGTGTTGGAGCCGGCGTTATTTCTTGTGGGGGAGGTCACGTCCTTTCCGGGCACGGCTTCTGCAGTCGCCTTTTGTGGACGCCGGCGAGGTGCGCGCTTTCATCAACCTTATCAAGTGGTTAATCCTATCGCTTAAAAACACCAATGGTGCATTTGCTCATTGAAAGCTCCAACCAGAGAGCAGCACCGTGTTCATGCAAAAAGAGGGGCAATCAAAATTTAGCGCGGTCGGTTTTGTTACTTTTGTTTGTTCGTTTGCAACGCCCAGAAAGCTTTTCGAAGAAAACTGTGAAAAGAACAACACGTTCACGACATTGCACGCCTTTAAATCGTGGATATAAACCATATTATGCGCTTTATTAGATCTTCACAACACTACTTCTACCACCTTGGGAAGAATTTGAAATGGTCAACGCATACCGTCATATTGAACAAATGAATCACACACACAATTTTTTCAAGTTCGGCGTTAGTAAATATTCTTCCCGCGGTTGCGCTACTGTGCAATCAACGCGCGAACAAATTCGCGGCTGCACTCACGTCGTTGTGTTGACTTCTCCTACAGGCGCCGCGTTGATGCGGGATAAGCGCAGTCCCAGAGCGTTCAGGCCTGCCGTAGTTGGCGCCGGGTGACGCGCTGCTGTGGGACGCGCTGTGATTTTGCCGACAACACAGCCGCGGACGTAGACGCGTAGTGACGTCGGCTAGCCGGCTAGGTCAGCCCCGTCGCCGGGCGCCCTTGTTTGCGATAAGCAGCGGCGCCTATCTCCGGCTCGGTGGCCACTGTGGCGCCATTGACGAGTGCGCTCGGCAGCGAGATGGAATACCTGCGGCGTCAGCAGCGCACTTTCAACAGCTACAAACTGGAAGCGTCGAGCTTGGCCGGCCTACTGGATGTCGCCGGCGTGTCGCGACATTGCAGAGGGAGCCTTGTAGGCTCAGCGGGAATCCCTATGGGAAAGAGACAGGATTGGCCTGCTAATGGGCCTTAGGCAGGTCAACCTTGCAGCCCGAGCGGCTCGATCGGCTGTTAAGAGATGCGTGTGAGCGGCAGTAGAGAAAGAGACATGGCTTAATACTCGAGTTGGGGAGTAGACGACACCACCGGCCTTTGCACCAACCAAGAATATCCTATGACCGCCGTCGAGGAACGATGTGAAAAACATTTTGGAACATGTTTTGTTGGGCACGTCGACGCGGATCCAGACTTCATTTCCAGGCTAACATTCTGAGGTTGATGAAGGTGGGGAGGAGCTTATGTGATGAGGGGAGGAGAGATGCATTCATTGAATGGTGGCCAGGAGTTGAGGGGGTGCCTGGGGCGACACACACTGTAGACTAGGTAGGGCTAGCCATTGTTCCCAAGAACCCGCTTCTCAACATAAGGCTGGCAGGCGGTTTAGCAGCTGTTAGTAACGCCCATGCCGGCTCACAAAGCCTGCGTTATAATCAAAGAATGAGTGTGGCCGACATTACATGCATCATTTCTGTCTGACGGGTCGAATTTGCACACTGTGTGACATGCCTCTGCAATGCTGCTTCGCATATATTGGCCGTCTCGTTCACGGAAATCATTTGTTTATGGGAATGTTTACGGAAGAGGGACTGAGCTCATCGTCTACAAGCCAGTTTTACGGCACATAAGGTTTGGCACGTTACCGGAAAAAATAGCAGTGCTACAGTTACAGTTACCTGAGCCAAAAAAGTAATTGCTACAGTTACAGAGTTTCCAAAAGTAACTTGTTGCAGTTACAGTTACTGAGAAAAAGTAACGTCATTACTTTTTCGTTACTGCATAACACTAAGTAGTAGGCCATAAACCAAATGATACAGTTTATTTAATAGAAACGTATGAAGGGGGGTGGGTAGTCTAAATCACACGTGCTAAAACCCTAGACAAAGGGAACCAAAAAGTGGGCGCACTCCAACCCAACACTATCAGTCGTTGTGCACCCTGCATTTTGTTGCATCAAGTTTTTTGTTGGTGCAGCCTTCGAGACGAGGGATCCATTTGCAAAACTCATTGTACCTGTGGATGAGTTCTAGAAGTTCCTAGAAGTTCCCTCTTTTCGGAGGTCTAATTTCCAGTTTCTTTTCTTTTTCGTGTTTCCGCTACACTCACGACGAAGGAAATGATTTGAAAAATCACCTTTAAGACTGACCTCCGACCTAGCTTTTATGCAGCGGAGATAAGCGACATAGTGACCTCGTCCCCTAAACTGCGAGGGTAGCCGTGTAGTTGGAAGATGAAAGGTGGAGAGGATATGGGAAAGAAGAAAGGCTGAAAAAGCAGAAAGCTCGAACTGTACGTCGGCATTTAATGAGTGGTACCAATGGATGTTTCTTCATAAAAAAACAGAAGTAACTGTAACGGTATTTCCTGTTACAGTTACTGTGGAAAAAAGTAACACTGTTACAGTTTCAAGATCCTCTAACTTAAAAGTAACAGTTACAGTTAAAAGTTCTGTAAAAATGATTAGTTACCGGTAACGCGTTGCTAGTAACTTGTTACTGTCAAGACTGGTTTTGGCGATCTGCCCTATGCTTAGCTGAGCTTCTGTGTGGGTCTTTTTTTTTTTCTGCGAAAGCATTTAATGGCCCTTTTTGCAGAGAAGCCGCTGTCCGTAGTCTGTAGCAGCGAAACGGCTCTTAAAATGACCGGCGGTGAAAGAGAATAACAGTAATTGAGTCGAAAATAAAATTTCGAAATTTGAAAATGTACAGGAATTGAACCGAGGGCCTCGAGGTTGCCTATAGACTGCGCATCCCCGACGCCATGCAGTTCGCTTTTTTTTCGCAGCTTTGTAAAAACAGTCAGGTTGTGCGTGTTTATTCAAAAAACCTCTAGCACACTTTGGTGAATAAAAAATATTTCCATTCGCTTTCTTCTGACGGGATCTTCGGCGAGAGAGATGCTGTTGAGTTTATTTACTTCTATGATAAGAACGAAAACTTCAAAATATTCCAAGAGCTGGAAAAGCCATGTTCTATGCTCGGGCAAATCATAGGAGAATCGATCAACAGCAAGGTTCTTGATCTTCTCGAAAGACTTAAAGTCCCTAGAAAAAGGGCTTGGACATTCCTCTCTTTTTGTTTTATAGGCTGTTTGTAAAAACGAAGTAGTTGTTCGTACTGTATTTCACGCCTTCATGACAGTTTCAGTGGGATTTCTGAGTAGCGTATTATGATTTGTAAGCGTGTTTGTGGATAAAGCTTTACTAACCTCTGCAGTGAGGTTCACCACAATTTTTGTTTGTTCGGTGTATCACTATACCGAGCTGTACTGGTTGTCCTTCTTTTCAGACATGATTATGTGATCTATCCCCCCGTTCGTGTTGATTGTGCCCCGAGATTTCTTTCCTTCATTCGTTCATGTTGGTACGAAATCACTATTAGCCGACCTCCGACAATTTTGCGGCAACTCCTTCACTCGGTGAAGCTTCACTCATGAAGCCTCCCGTGTTTTTCGCTTTACGGCTCGCCTGCGCAAGGATCATCGATGCGCAGCAGAGGGAGGGGGCCGTGCCGGTATGTGACGGCCTGGTGTCAGGCTTCACGTCGCCCTTTCAGGCCCAACGTCGTCAACTGGTACCCAGTGGAAAAAAAAAAACTACGGGGAACGCTTAGAACTTTCTCAGAGTGTAAAACCGAAAGACTATTTTGGACCATCTGTTGATCAGCTGTTGAACTTTCTGTTGAACTTTGCTGCCGCGCCCGTCATCACTTGACCAGCCACGGACGCCCCCCTCAAACTCGTTCCGTTCGCTCGCCATCACCCTAGAGGACTAAGGCTATCGCCTTAAAAGTACTCAGTGTACACATTGTATGTGAAGCTGCGGGGGCCGGTTGACGTCTTAAAGGAGCCATGAAGAGAAAACACAAGTTTGGTTCATTCAAAAGATTGTCTCGTTAGAATCATACTGACACCACTTTTAACGTAAACTTCGCTCAAATAAGCTACATAATTAGGAAAAACGGGAATGGTCATGCGACCCACCAGCTCATTTCCCGCAACAGAACCTATGATGTCACATGAGCTAAGCTCTGCGATTGGCGGAGGCTGGCAGAAGCAGACGCAAATTAGGTAGAGCTTACAAACTAGACGAACGAGCGATTTGCGCTTAAATTTAGGGCACATTCTTTACAAAGCAATAAGAATGATGGGACAAACAGTGGAAGTTACGAAAGCACATGTAAACATAGAAGTACTGATGCGTTCTGCTGTTCGTACTGCGCACAGCATGCTTGGTTTCGCTGCACAGCACTACGGGGCTTGGGGTTGTCTCAGACGACACTGGCCGATTGACGCAAGCAACGGTGTCTTACGTGACCCCATTAGTCGAGCGAGCACTGTTTCAGGGAACGAATATTTTCTCCCAGAACAAAAACAAGCCAGGTTTAAATGCGGGCAAAAACAAACCAAACGCTTGCCACGGTATGGTGGCGCCATCTAGGTTACGGAACGTAAAGAAACGCGGGAACAAACCAACACCGCTGTACAGGGTGGAGACAACCTTTGAACGGTCCCGTGCCGCCGCAATTGGGCCAACGGGCTCAACGCGTTATTCTTTTCGTTTCCCACGAGACCTAGCAACGCGAAACAGACAATATGATTCAAACTTCTTCAGTAAACCGCGTTGCGGCGATAATTTTAGCGCGGTTTTGACACAATGACTTGCTTCGGCGGCGAGCGAGCAACCGAAAATGGCGGCGCCAGCGTATACGTGCTCTAGCCTGTAGGGCGGATGCGTGAATGAAGGGATTCTAGGCTGCAGAGCGGTCGGTTCCTGTGATGTCATTTGGGACCACGAAAACGCACGATTGAGCGGGAAAATCAAAATTTTAACCTAAATTGTTTAATTTTTCAGTGAATAAAGCACCGTTTGTATCCGGACAAGCGCGGGGGGCACTATAAAACACGAAATCTTTCGAATAAAACCAACTTGCATTTTCTCTTCATGGCTTCTTTAAGGCCTCAAAGCGCAACGTTGGGTCTAAACGGCAGCATACCCGACAGTTGCTGCTGTCATTCTAGTAAGGGAATATATACCCAGCACAAACGCAGAGTGGTGTAATCGACAACCTGCTTATACAAGCAGGAATGTATGCTGCTGCAGCAAGCCTTGTTAACACACGCTGCCGACTGCGGTGTGGGATTGGGCATGCTCCACTGAGTGAGCCAATGAATGAATGAATCAATTATTTACTGAGAGCGCAAGCCCTAGGGGGGAAGACCATATGAAACCTGAGCGCGTACTCTGAATCCTATGTGCGCACTCTGAAGCCTATTTAGGGGTTGCATACCCTGCGTGGAACATACCGCAGTGGGCAACGATGTATACACAGGAATGAATGCTACTTCTAAAAAACAGCGTAAAGACGAGGACGAAAGAAGTGACAAACTTGAGCGCTGTTTGTCACTTCTTCCGTCCTCGTCTTTGCGCTGTTTTTTAGTGTGAGTAATGTGTACACAAATAGCCCAACGTCAAGCCTTAGTACGTTAAAATGCTACTTTGGCACGCCAATCCACGATTGGTATATCCACGAATAGTATATTTTGTTTATTTTTCATTTTTCTATTTATATCCAAAGCTTCGGCGCGCACCGTCCCTTAATAATTGTTTGGTACCATGCTATTGTTTAATTACTAACCCCTGCTTTAAGAAATCCGCCAGTTTGCTTCGCTTCCGTGCGTCTCAATGGGCAATCAACGGGCACATAAAAATAGATTTCAGTAATAACGAGACCCAACATAGTATTTTGCCCGAAATGAAGTCGGTTCTGTGAGCTAACGTGATGGAAAACGTAACAGCACATACTCCATTTTTCAAACCTGATTGTATACGCTGCGCAACGTTGCTGGCTTCCTTCGCTTGTTTAATCGCAGTAATCGGTAATTCAAGTACGTTACATAGAAGCTTATTTACGGAAATTTGTATTATTTTGTAGGATTGATGTTTAAGTTCCTGTGCGCGTTATTTGCTTGAAGAAAAAAAAGTCAGAAACAGAGGGGAGTTAGTCATACGGCGATAAAATACGGTGCATCGGTCACTGCAGTCTCTCTCTTTCGTAGCGGCGATTCTTCACATGCCCGGGATGCACCTATGCAACGCTGTTCCAGTACGAACTATCGTTTAAGGTGTAGCCTGTAAAAACAAAGTGTCTAGAATTTGGTTCAGATCATTTATTGCTAAGTTACGAAGGAAGCGGGGCAGTTGGAGTTCGTGAGTTTGTGGGTCCCTTATCTTGTGGGAATAAAGTTGAGCTTTGTTTCGCAAGTCGCCAGCTTTTCATTCTCCTCCAATCTGCGCCTTGGTTCCACTATTGGTTAACCTTCGCCTTTTTCAGCTTTTTCGCAAGGCACAATGCGAAAGTTAGCCGCGTATACTAGGCATAATTGACACTGACCCCCCGTGCATCAGAACTGCTTGTCCGATATTGTAGCTGGGTCATTACAGCACAGGAATCCTCGCAAGTAAAGAATACAGTGGTTCAATTGGACCTATGTGAGTAAGAACGCCTTTCATAGAAACCCCCGCCCCGCTCTACCCCTTACCCTAAGAAAATAAATCCAACTCCGAAAACGTTGAATGCCAAAACCGACACAAACTGAGTCGAATGTACTTATGTATTAGAGTCACGTACAGGTTCGGGTGTCGTCGCGATTATCTCCCAGCGAACGCCGCCAGTGCGTATCAATTTTCGCCAGGCGTCTCCACTCACGGTTGCCACGCAAAACGAGTGGGCGCACTCGTGCGTGGTCTGGCAACAAACAACCCTCTCGTGCGTTCTCGTGCCGTCAGATGGCACTTAATCCGGCCGAGGCGTTCACTGGACGAAATAACTCGACCGCCGCTCACGCAGCGAACTCGACAGACGGGTATCCGCGGGCAACCTGCAGCCGCCGCAGCGGCCCGGGCGGCCAGTGCCGCTGCGTGACGCCTATACCCCGCCGCACGCAAGCACGCCGTTAAACCGGAAGCAAACAGGAACCCGAAAATCTATATTTCAACGGAGTTACACGGCTTGGAACAAGCTTTTCTTTTTGTTGTTTTGCGTGTATTTGTTGGGGGAGGGGAGCAGCATTGCTGTTGGGCGGCACTAATTAAATGATGGCATGGCTGCTGAAATTACTTTTACAGCTTAGACGACGCATTGATGTAATCTCCATTTTCAAGAAAAATGTACATGGATCCCACTCGCCGTGGTGAATCACCACGGCGAGTGGTACATGGCGCTCCTGAGCGCAATGTCGCAGGGTTCATTTCTCAGCCGCATCTGATGTTTTCCTTATGGAGGCATAAAAGAAAAAATCCCAGGGAACACGATATTTCCGTGCTTTTTAGAGGTATCCAGACGGAATAAATAAATCCGCAGCCTTCCGTTACTTCCCTCCTCATATGTGTGGCGGCGCCACGCAACGCCCTCCAGTTTTCCCGCAACCCATTCATTCCCTCCCCATCCTATGTTTCATCGCGTGCTCACCACCAACACAGTCAAAATAATGCACGGCCACACTAAGACCTGCTTTTAACATTTGTATGTAGGAACCAACCAGACTGGAAACCCCTTCCCGAACCAACTCCACCATTGAAAATCCTCAACAGTTTCGAGCAAGATTACTGAACGCTGTCTTTCACTGCCATCCCCAAAATATGCAAAACAACCCTGCTGTATTTGCTGCATCTTTGTGTACCCGTTTGTACTCATTCCCCCCTGTACAGCCTGCGGCCACGAGAGTCAAATAAATTGAATCAAATGAAATTGCAGCTAAAGATGTAGGCTACAAGCTATGCATTAGTTATGTTTATACAGCAATCTTAAATAACATCAATTTTGTAGCACTAATTTTATTCGCCTGGTAAATTATGTATTGCAAAGCAATGCGAACGAAAAGAGACAAGGTATTTCGGCGACAATACATGTTAAAGGTATGAGCGGTATTAGCAAGGAAAGAATGAAATTGCAGTAATATACATGCTAACCGACAGACAGACTGACAGACAGACAGACAGACAGGCAGAGGGATGGATGGATGGATGGATGGATGGATGGATGGATGTGTGGATGGATGGATGGATGGATGGATGGATGGATGGATGGATGGATGGATGGATGGATGGATGGATGGATGGATGGATGGATGGATGGATGGATGGATGGATGTGGTGTCTTCAGTGTGTTCACGTCCTCGTTAATTTGCGCGCAGTTGAATTTTAAGATGCGTCAATACCAACTTGCCCAACTTTCGACCCTTTTACAGATAGATAGACAGGCAGATAGATAGACAGGCAGAGGGATGGATGGATGGATGGATGGATGGATGGATGGATGGATGGATGGATGGATGGATGGATGGATGGATGGATGGATGGATGGATGGATGGATGGATGGATGGATGGATGGATGGATGGATGGATGGCAGATAGATAGCCAGGCAGACAGGCAGATAGATAGATAGATAGATAGATAGATAGATAGATAGATAGAGAGAGAGAGAGAGAGAGAGAGAGAGAGAGAGAGAGAGAGAGAGAGAGAGAGAGAGAGAGAGAGAGAGAGAGAGATAGTCTAAAAAAACTTCGGGTTTCAGATGCTTTATTTAAATAGACACTCATGCCTAACAAAGTGCGCTTTTTCTTGACAAAATTTGACATTTTCGACTGTCATCTGGTTTTGAGTTTGACGTGCCAGCTGTCCTAGTTACAAGCAATGGAAACAGGAAAAATGCAAGCATGCCTTTCGATGCCAACTATATGTTCGAGAGGGCCACGAGTACAAATTTATATATTCGGCATTGAATTCAGAAGCTGCGTAAAAGGTGGAGATTAAGCTTTTTTCATCACCCGGTGACTTTCGCTAGGGACAAGGAGAAGCGCAGTCCAGAGAACGTGGACGATCTAAGCTGGATTGACGACGGACGTGCAGGCGCAGTGATGAATTCATCATTTATGACTCCGAATACCTCGGAATGTATGCGCAACACGCAGCTTAGCGTTACATCACCGCATATGTGTTACTACACGAGCGTTGGGTGGCACTTGGGCACGATGCGAGTCCTCCAGAGGGCGGTTATAATTGACGGTCTGAGGGAGAGTTGGTAAAAATAATTGAAAATAATTGGATGGACTAGCGAAGCGAGCTTGTGCTTACTACTCCAGAGGGCAATGGAAAAAAGAGGTATGTGCGCGAACAGACACTCAACAATCCCACCAATATGCACACACAAAAACACAGAAAACCACGGAAAATATCTGCAACGACTCGTCTAAGCCACTGTCTGTAGTTCTGTATCGGCACATGTATTTTAACACGACAGTGTTTTATTACGAGGTACACAAAGATTTCGCTGACGTCATATCCATCACGGAAATGACGCCGGTACAACGAAGCAAGCGGTCTGTAAAGGGTGCACCCCTGCACACGGGGTCTTCTTGCGGGGAAGCAACCTTTAGTACCAAAGTGTCCGTTATACTTAGGGTTGTTCGTTTTAGGGTTTTATATTTGAACACGACAGTGTTTTATGCCGGGATACACCAAAATTTCACTGACGTCATATCTGTCACGGAAATGACGCCAGTACACCTGTGACTAAGCGACCCGCCAGCTGGACGACGCTCTCCAAGCCCACCCACAAGACAGCCGTCGATCCGCCAATCATGCTCAGCTGCAGATTTCGCTGCACATTTCACTTTCGTGTTTTACCGATTCCTATGACAGAGGAATCAACCACAGTTTTTTTTTTTTTTTGCGTCTTCGCGTAGGTATGCTTAGGTGCATCTGCACTCATACTGGGGATGTACTTGTCCGTATTAACATGAGGCGTGAGCTGTCATCTCACGTTCCTTCTCCTCCTCCAAGTCTTCCAGTTTTTGTCCTCCAACACGCAGTCCCTGCCCTCCCCCTTGCGCCTGTTGCGCAGCTCTTTATCCGCGGCGGCTTTCTCTCCAGCTCGATCAGGTGACGAGTGCGTCGACACTTAGCGGACCGCTGTGCTACCCTGCAGCGTCGCCCTCCCTCTCCGCACATTTGTCTCTTTATTCGCTCATTTGCCTGCGCGCGGCGGAAGCAATGATGCGGCGGCCGGTCAAGCGCCGCGGGCGACTCCTGCCCGTCTGGCGTCCGCGAGAAGAGGCGTCTCCCCCTGCGTTCCGGCGTCCGCCGCAAATGGTTGCGCGATTCCGTTGCGCAAGGCGGTCGCGCCGAGGCCGCGTCAGCGCCGCGCGCATGCAGAGCGGCACTTTTGCCCGCGCGCGTCGTTCGGTGCACGCGGCTCCCGGTGTTTAGCAGTGGGGGGTTCAACGCTCGGCGGGTATTAACACTCTGTGTTTTGGCCACGGCCGCCCTGAGGTCGGCACTGAGCGCAGGGGGGCGTTATCAATGCGATCAGTAATCGAAGCGGCTACCATGTCAATTGCAGTTTGCGCGCATGCACGCGGCTTGCGGTATCACTGCGGGGCGGCGCGAAAGAGAGCGCGCGCTGCCCCGGCGCGCTCATTAGTCGCCGAGGCGGCTCGCGGCGAGTTCAAACGCGGAACAAAGCCGGCCGCCCAGAGACGGCGGCGGCGCTCCGCCGGCGAAATATCAATTTGGAGCCCGGATAAAACAGAGGCGAGCCGCCCGGGCAGCGAGTATTGTGGGAACATTAACCCAGGTCAGTCGTAATCTTTTATTCCCGCTGCGCGTCGATTCCGCGGCGCTTCTGCAGCGGCCCGGCAATCACGGACTTGTCGGAAACATCGGCGCGTTGGCAGCGCCCCCTGGGCCGTGTGAATGACCAGATCGAAGCAGTCAACTCAGCGCGGGAGCTTTTCCGAGATTTTAAACGCGCCTTTCGGCCCTCTCGTCGGCGCGAGGCCGCATCTGCATCGGCCCCTTTGATGCGTCCCCCTCAGCCCACGGAACGCCCCCGAGAGGTGGCGCCGACGTGTAATACGACTCGGCGTCGACCCCGAATACCGTTAAAGGGTCGCCAGTAGCGATAAGGAGGGGCCGCCTTCATATATCTTCCGCAAGAACTCACGCGGAAACAGAGCAGCGCGGGTTGATGTCAACCTTCCGTTGGCGTCTTTTTTTTTTTTTTTTCATTGCTTACTGGTGGGCAGTGAAGCCTGTTCTTTCTTTCTAACAAGACCAAAGTTAAGTACTCTGAACACACTAAGGAAAAGAATTAAGTCAATCGTGCTCCCACGTAACAAAAACTATATTTGAACTGTGGTTTTGGCCATATTTGAAATATATTTCGAATATTTACTCCCGTATTTTAGGAGGTCCTCAATTAGAGCTCCATGAGAAGTTTCTGAGAAAAGCGTTTCTCTAAAAGGTCACAAAAAGAAGTCTTGCCGTTCAGTCCAGCAGGAGAACTTTTTCGCGCATTCGTTTCCGAGAACCTAGTACTTCAAACAGACGTCAATGGCCAACGAAAGAAACGTGCTCACTTTACCCATACATTAAACATCAACGCAATCATCAGCGTAGACACGTACAAAGGCGACCACGAAGTCGCACTTAGGGTCTTGCGAAAAGCACTGCACAGCTTAAAATGAATCACGATCTAGTGTCCACGTATGCGCACTCCGCTGCTTCGCTAGTCAATTACTATGCACAGAGCTGAACGGAGTATCGTATTTTAAACCGATAAAAACTTGGTATATCGCACCTTAAAACATTTAAAAATAGAAAACATTACAAAACTGTATATAGCCCTATGTAGGCTTATTTTATTTGGATTCTCAATTTACGTTGATATGTGTACTACTAAGAATTAAACGATTAATACTCGCCGCTATGGGAGACAAAGGATTCATTTGTGTACAGGCTTATATGAGGGCCAAGTATAAACTGCTTTGCGATGGGTGGTCTTGCGGATGCTTCGCACGGCGGGCAGGTATATTTCGTTTGGATGAAGTTACCCCATGCCCAAAAATTCCATGAAACGTTTTCGGCTACTTACATTGGATTTGACGGACGTATATGGGAAGGATAAATGAATAGAGGTTAGGAAGATGACAACGCTGTGGACGATGGACAATATTTATCTCCTTATTTTGCCTATTTATATCTGCATATATGTACAAAGGGAACCAATAGGACTCAAGGGAAACGAATCAGAATATTCAAGCATAATGACGCAAAAAAAAAAAAAAAAACTAGCCATTCTGTCCCGTTTCCGTCAAAATTCGTTACGTACATGAAATAACGAGAAAAGAAAATTAAGCATTTTATAGTTAACCAACTCTTTGACCAGACACCCTCTTGCGCTGGCTATCACGTCCGTGGTGAAGAAGGGGGAAAAATAGAGTGGGGAGCACAGAGCAAGTAGCTTGCTGCCTGCGGACTCCCACGACTCAGCAGCGGCTAGAAGGGGCCGATGTGCGTGGACTACTCGGCATGGTGGCCGAAACGCGTCGAGCGATCGCTGTTAGCGGCCCTCGATGCGTGAACATGCCACCGCCTGGGTTCTTGTCCTATGAGCGTGAAGGCTGCAGTTATCCCCTAGCCTCCGCACCCCAGTGTTTGTAAACAGTGGCGCCATTCCCGAGTCGTCGGGGCGTTATTTTTTATTTTGCTCTCTGGCAGCGTGTCCGCGACGCTTTCTTTGCCCCAACAAACCGTAAAGAATCATTCCCAAGCAGAGGCCGCCGCGACAACACAAAAGGAGCTCGCGCGAGGCCAACCCTTCTTGATTGACTGTCACCAAGTGGCGCGATGGTTCGCACCGATAGCGGCACTGGCGGGCGCACAATGCCACGGCCGCACAATGCGGCTCCAAATTACCCGCCCTCCACCGCGGAGGGCCCGGGGATGCCGGGAGGGCAGCTATCTTCATCCGGGATCGCTTACAATCGAAAGCGTTACCACGGCAGGGCGCCTGGTATGCCACGGAAGCTGGGGCGGAAAGATATCGCTGTATCTCTCCCCCCTGCGTATGCTCGCCAGCCTCAGATGGAAACCGGAGATAGGTAACCGCCGTGCTGCAAACGCCCCTGGCTGGTGTCACAATCGACTGGGAAACCCGGCGTTAAAGCTCTCGCGGGGCCAGCCACTTCTCGGCGGACAAGCCGGGCTGCCGGGGGAAAAAGGAAGGTGCGTACTCCGCCGCCTCACGCTGAGAGCAAACATTCGACAGTCAGCGCCCCTTCGCCTCTTCCGTTCCTCAAGATGACTGACTTCGATAAGGCTGCCTCCTGTTGGCTGTTCATTCCAAAGTCAACATTCCGGGCTTCTCGACCTGGGACTCGGGTGTTGGAGAAGGCGTGGGGGTCGATTTGTGCCCACCCCTTTATTCTGTCAACGAGGGCCACGCGTG
This sequence comes from Haemaphysalis longicornis, assembly GCF_048455015.1. Classification (NCBI taxonomy): domain Eukaryota; kingdom Metazoa; phylum Arthropoda; class Arachnida; order Ixodida; family Ixodidae; genus Haemaphysalis; species Haemaphysalis longicornis. The sequence goes on along the minus strand of NW_027526203.1, from coordinate 369,268,616 downwards.
GAAAAAGCAGTCTACTTAAAGAAAAGCGCCTGAAGAATGGACCCACATAGCGCTCAGTTATTCCGCGAGTCAGACTATAGCTGCCGTAAAGAGAACACTCACACGCTCTTCTGTGTTGCAGCGCACGCGCCCGGTGCTATTTGCTGCGAAAGAAGAGGGAAGAACGTGCAGTGCAGTGCCAGGATATATGAAAAACCTTGTCCAGGCCCTTGACTCCTGAGCACGTGTGTTATACTCCGCTTGCAAGAGATCCCTATCGTCTCAGTGAAAAAGCATTCCGCTGCTCACCGCTGGTCTTATTCTTTACCTCTGAAACTACAATGAGCCTAAATTATAGTGGAGCGTTCGGCAGATGGTTGAAAGGCATTCTATACTCTCGGTTGCAAATGACACTCAACTAGGTGTCCTCACATATCGCTAAGCGCTGGCACTTGCCTATCAATTGCGAGCTTTTTCCGGAGCCGTATTGACGGACCAGAAACTCTGGCAAGGGCTCTCGCCGGTGCGTCCCATCTATTGCTCATGAAATATTAATGTTGACCTTGCCTTGAAACATACCCGCGAAACCGGTGCTTGAGAAACGATCCTGTCTTTTAAAATTCAGCGTCGAATTAAACTAAATCTCCCTGCATATAAATTTGCTGCTATATCCTCATAAGCAATGTTGAATCTTGAAAAAAGCAGGCATTTATTGGTGTGCGTTGCGAACTCCCCGTATATTACTTGTTTTCCCATGGGTCCGTGTTGTTTGCAAGGCGCGACACTCTTTGCTCTCTTCAATAGAAAAGATGCCTTCAGCGGAGCGATGCAACCAGTATTCGAGAGAAATGTGCCGGTTGGGGTGTAAGATTCGATGCCAGTACAGTTTCATTTCTGCTACTCTCAGTTTTCTGTCTGTGCCGGCAACAGAGGAGGGGTTCCTTGGATTTCAGATTCTTCGACACACGGCGCTCGATCTGCTATCGCCGACGCCCAGCACCATCCATTTAGAACTGAGCCGCCTTGCTTCGTGCATCGCACTGGAGCACGCCCGGCCTGCCGGCCACGCCTCGACTTGGCCGGACTTGCGACTTTGTATATTTACTTCTGCGATTGAATTGCCGCCCGTTCGTCGGGGGGCTGTACAGTGCGGTTTTCTGCTGTGTGTCTATAATTCCTAGTAATCACGTTCCTGAGTGGAGCTATTCCTCTGTGGTGAAGTAGGGCGAGGCGTCTGCTTGGCACTTTTTAAGGCGAACGAACGCCTTATATGCGTCATCAAACGCGAAACGTGACCTTCGTCGTCGGCGTCAACACGAATGGTACCAAAAGTCACGTGACCTTAGCGGCGTGAACTGCTCAGTGGAGGAGGGAGCTGGTGCTTTGAAGCCTCGGCAATCGCACACGCTGATTGCTGCTCGGCCTGAGGGTGTCTGTCTGTGATAGCACGATGCCAGCGCCGAACCGGGAAGTGCGAAGTGGAGGAATGCAATGGTGTTCTGACGCTGTTGCGCGGCTTTCCCACTCCTACACGTAAGCTGTCTTAGGAGTCTCTGCCGAATTTTTCGGCATTTGGCTTACGACGGTATGAGTAGTGTCCCATGAAAAGCGAGTGACATGGCGCTTGTATAAGCGGACAAAGGTATAAAACAAAACACTTCAGGCCATCCAGCCAGCTATTCAATGATATTTTGGTTTTATTTGATTTGATTTGAAAAACCTTTCTTTCTCGTCTAAGTGAGAGGAAACTTGGGCTAAAGGGACAGATGGCCTGACAGAGGTCCTCAGCCCTCTACACACTGCGTCAGCAGCATTGCAACGTCAGCCACTGTTTCACAAAATGCATACCACGGTACACCTGTCTATGTAAACAATCAAACATGAGAATCTCTGTCACAAATGATAATTAAAACTGATAACGCAGCCAGAAAGCGAGTATGAGAAATGAGGGGAGCAAAACAAATATTACGCCCACCTCCCCTCGCGGGAACCCTGGTGGGATGCGACGCTGAGGGGGGTTCAAGCGCAAGCGGAGAGCAACCGTCGACCGAAAGGCCACCGGAGAGCGGCACACCGGTTATATGCGCAGCGCGCCCGAAGGAGAGGAGACCGCGGAGAGAGAGAGAGTACTGCACATGCGCAGCACCGCGCGCAGCGCCGCCCACCGGCGGAGTGAGAGCGCGCTGGGCCGCACTCCCGCACATGTTGAGAGAGAGTGTTCGCTCTCACCTGGGCACGCGCCGGCGCCAGTGCGTCTGCCGCGGCTATGCAAAACACAATCCAACACAATCCACTTTAATCCAATCCAAATCCAATCCAAGCCAATCGAATCCAATCCAATGCCCCTCGCGAGAGAGTGTTCGCTATCGGAGAGGAGAGGGGGTGAGCGGAGGAGAGTGCGGACGACGACGACGGACGCACGCAGGAAGGACAGGGCCGCCGACAAGAGATGCTCTCAGCGTCGCATTTAAAAAAAAAATTCCTGCGTGTTTGCAGCCGCCCCTTTCCATAAGGGCGATTTCCCGTGCAAGGCGGGTGAACTTCCAAAGCGTTGTAGTCCCACACAAGGGCCGAGCACCAGGCCGGGGAGTCGCTTGCACCTATTTTACCGGTAGGTCCCCGGCACCACCAAGGCACAAGAACGCACATGGTGCCTTCCACAGCCACGGTGGACGCTCAACTCGCAATCGCCAGTGGCAGTACATGCCGCCAGACTCTTTCACACCCGGCAATGGCGCAACGCGGCATGATGGCCGGGGGCCCCGCCAGATGGACAAGGGTCAGGGGACCCTCGCAAGGGTAAAGGCAGCTTTCCAGACGTAAAATCCCCTTTCAAGGGTCCGCACTCGACCAGGGACGCCTGTACCCATCAAAAACAAGGGATTACAACACAAAAGTTTGCAAAGAACTCTGAGCCTTCGATAAGAACGAATATTTGTCGAAATGTACATATACATATACACACACTTATACACAGATAGTCGAACACAGAAAAAAAAAATGCGTTCAAGTACTAACTGCAAGATAAAGAACTGAAGTACGAAAAAATTGTAGGCATCTCGAACATGCTTGACCCGCCGCCCTGGATCACCTTGGCTAAGGCGCTGTGCTGTTGATCCTTGATCCCAAGGGCGCGGATTCTATCCCGGCCACGGTTGCCGCTTTTCTGACGGAGGCGAAAAGCGAAGACGCGCATGTGTCGAGATATCGGCGCTCTTTATCCTCAGGGGGTCAAAACTATCTTAACTAGCATGCTTGTTGAGGCCATAATTTACACAAATTTGAGTTAAAAGCAATTGTACAACTGAATTAAGGTCATGTCCTACCCTGCCAACCAATTCTAACAGCCTGGTTACCAGGGATGGCTCCAGTGTTTCAAAAAGCGTGGTAGCTCTTGGTTTGACTGAATTTGATTGAATTAAATTTTGGTTTCATTTGGCTTTACTTAATTTAGTTTGATGAACATGTAGCTGGTAGCGAATTCTTTTTGTAATTTCAAATTAAGGGTGCTTCGTTGAAGGATCACAGGTTTTTAGCAGTTTATAACTAGTAACGCGGTGACAAAATACGTGAACGTGACCGTTCGACTACATCTTACTTGTAAACTAAAGTCAATGCCATCACTTTGAGTTGGTGTTTCCGTGCTAGGTTGCCACTACCGATGAGACTTCCTGCCTTCCCTCGGCAAGTAACGCTTTTTCCTGCAGTGATACCAGGTTTTCGCATAATAATAATTGCTTATTACCCAACAGAAAAACAAATAAGGCAAGTTCACTTCATATTTCATGGGTATGACATGGTGGAATATCCTTCCAAACTTTATAAAATAACCAGTGTGTTTGTCTCTTTTTCACTAATATGAACACACAGAAGCACATAAAAGCAAAGGCTTAATGAATAAATGCTCTAACCAATGTTTTGTTTACCGACTGGGCGAATTTGTTTTGATTGCATATAAAACCCATAATTAGGACAATATCGCAGGCGGTGCTTGCTTTTCCATCTTTTTCTTGTAATTGTATGAATTTGCTGCCTTTACTCTAAATTTTATTACCGTTTCACTGGAGGTCCCCCCGATAATTTCTTAACTTCACGACTTCCCTCTGTATTGACATATCTCTCAATAAACAATATACCATAAACAACTATATCAAACTCTAAGACAATCCCGTGGTTCAGCTTCACCACAATGCGCTAGGTTGACTAGTTCATGTAGCCAGCAATAAACTTTCATGACGATGTCGAGCGTACGGTTTAACCCAAAAGTTTGGTCTGCGCTGCGGCATCACGCAATGCAAGCATCACAGGCCTGATAAGGTGTCGGCACCCTTCGCCAGACAGTTTCGGGCCTTTTCCTCCTACCTCCCCCCCCCCCCCCCCCCCCCCCCTCAAAGCCTCATCGCATCGCATCGCAAGCATCACGTTCTGCATTGCGCAATTCCCACTGTGCGGATCACGTTTTTGAATCAAATTGTACGAATATTACTGTCATTTGCCGACTTAGCTTTGCTGGCGGCACAAACTGGTCTGTCGAGTGCATTGCGGTGAAGGTTCACAGCGGTATTGCCTTAGACTGCATGAGTGAAACAGCCGGGCTTCACCCGTAACTGTTAAGCGGCAGTTGTCAGCTCCTCGCAGAAGAATGGACAGTTGGGCGCGTTGGTGAATGTCGATCATGGTGGCAAAACTGCGCAAAACTACGCTGGAGGAGGGGCATGAAAAGCTGAATTTCATTGTGAACAGCACAGCCGTAACCAGATATTTTCTTCGGTGGGGGGGGGGTTACCGGTAATAGGAAGGTGTAGTTTTGCCGCAATGAATGAACGCTACCACTCGCAACGCGCTGCCGAAAAAAAAAAAAAAAAAAAACAAGGGTTAGCTTTATTTATTTGCTCATTAATTTGTACTATCTTACAACTATGTGTAATAAGGTCCCTAAAATGAACGCGTCGCTTACTGATAGGTTTTAAGCTTGATGGAAAGATAGATCAAACTTAAACGAAGAGCACCTGTGGAGTTGTTTTGTGGGCTCATTTTGCCTGAGGAGGGGCCCGGGACTATTTCTTCTGGGACCCATTGTTCCGAGACCATTTGTTCCGGGTCCATTTTTTCCCTTACTCCCACTGCAGAGAGGCCGTGGCAGAAGCATGGAGGTGCGCTTCCTGCGCGCGATCCCGGGCTAACGCTTTCTGGATAACTTATTTTATGAACCTCACAACGCGCGTGCTTGAAACATAGAGATTTAAGGCTTTCGCCTTAACATTTTGAGGTTGTGCGAGCCGAAGCGCGTAAGCCCGGGATCGCGCACCAGAAAAGGGAAACAGCAGTGCGGGAGGAGGGTGGAGGAGAGCTCTGTGTATGCCGACGCAGGGCGCGCCGGGAAAGGGAAGCAGCTGCCCCGAGGGGTGTAATACGCGCCTGCAGTACGCGCCGCCTTGAGAGCTGATACTGACGGGTGCGAACAGGATGCTCCTGGCGATGGCTAGCGAGCGGAACGAGCTTCGGAGGGTGCTGTCCAGTGGCCTGCTGGCGACAAGCGCGGACATAAAGTGCCTAAAGTTCAACAAAAAGTTCTATGGCAAATCGACAGGAGGCTCCTGGTGATGACGAGCGAGCTGAATGATCTTCACAGAGTGCTGTCCAGGGAGATAGTCAAGTGGTGACTGGCGCAGCCGCGAGGTCCAACAGGATGTTCGAGAGTAGATCAGCAGATGACCACCTACGCTTTCGCCTTCACATTCTTAGCATCCCTCATAATTTTGCGAAATTCTCTCCGGGCGTAGAGCAGAACAGAAATGCTGTAACTTTACCAGCAACACATTATAATAATTTCATTTCCGAGATAGTTTGAGTGGAACGTTAAATTGTGTTCTGAATGTTTACTGTGCTGCTATCATATTGAGATTTTTATCGAAATAGCTACACTAAAATATAGATTTTAGTTGTCTGTACTTTGAGAAGTAAGCATACCATACATCATCACCAGCCTATCTACGCACACTGCAGGGCAAAGGCCTCTCCCATTATTCTCCAATTACCCCGGTCCTGTGCTAACTGCGACCAATTTATCCCCGCAAACTTCTTGATCTCATCTGCTCATCTAACTTTCTGCCGTCCCCTGCAACGCTTGCCTTCTCTAGGGATCCACTCTGTCACCCTTAATGACCAACGGTTATCTTGCCTTCGCATTACATGCCCTGCCCACGTCCATTTCTTCTTAATTTCTACTAAGATGCCCTTAACACGCGTTTGTTCCCTGACCCACTCCGCTATCTTCTTGTCCCTTAATGTTACACCTCTCATCTTCCGCTCCATTGCCCGCTGATTCGTTCTCAATTTAAGTTGAACCCTCTTAGTCAGCCTCCAAGTTTCTGTCCCGTAGGTGAGTACCGGTAAGATGCAGCTGTCATACACTTTCTTCTTCAGGGACAATGGTAGGCTGCCATTCATTATCAGAGAATGTCTGCCGTATGCACTCCACCCCATTCTTATCCTTCTAATTATCCCTGCCTCATGGTTCGGATCCGGGGTCACAACTTGGCCTAAGTAGATATTTTCACCTACCACTTCCACTGCCTCGCCACCTATCTCAAACCGCTGTGCTGTCCCGAGGTTATTGATGATTACTTTGGTTTTCTGCATATTAATTTTCAGGCCCATGGTTCTACTGTGTTGGTCCAGTGCGAAAAGCATGCTTTGCAATTCGTCCCCCAAGTTACTTAGCAAGGCAACGTCATCAGCAAATCTGAGGTTACTGAGGTATTCTCCATTAACCCTTACTCCCACCTGTTCCAAATCCAATGTTCTGAATACTTCTTGTAAACATGCTGTGAATAACATTGGAGAGATTGTGTCTCCTTGTCTGACGCCCTTCCTTATAGGTATTTTACTGCTCTCCTTATGGAGGATGATGGTAGCTGTGAACCCATTGTAGATATCCTCTAGTATTCTTACATAATGCTCATCTACCCCCTGGTTCCGTAATCCCTGAATGACTGCTGAGGTTTCAAACGAGTCACATGCTTTCTCATAATCTCTGAAGGCTATATATCGGGGTTCAGTATACTCAGCGCACTTCCCTATCACCTGATTGATCGTGTGAATATGATCCATTATTGAATAGCCTTTACGGAACCCTGCTTGTTCTTTAGGTTGACTGAAATCTAAGGTTGTAGAAATTCTGTTAGCGATTACCTTGGTCAGTACCTTGTAGACGACTGACAGTAAGCTGATCGGACTGTAATTTTTCAGGTCCTTTATGTCACCTTTCTTATGGATTAGGATGATGTTCGCGTACTTCCAAGATTCCGGTACACTTGCGGTAATTAGGCATTGCGTATACAGGTTTGCCAGTTTTTCAAGTACAATTTCTCCGCCATCCTTCAAGAGGTCTGCTGTTATCTGATCCTCACCAGGTGCTTTGCCCCCTTTCATTTCTTTTCATTTGCATACCATACATATTTCGTAAATTCTGTTTGTTCCCTGTGAGGTATTTAGTCGAAGGGCACAGGATGTCTGCACTGGGCCCTTTGTATGTAGCGGCTGGTGCCCTAGGCACGCAGCCTCCTGGACCCATAATTAATTTGGCCTGCCGGATTATGCCATCCGAGCTCCACCATTCCCCCTGCTGAAATATCAAAGAACATTTTTTTTTGTCGATCCTAATGCCACAGTCAACTTGCCTTTGTGTCGCTAGTGAGTGCTTATACGACTCCTTTCCAGCCTCCATATTCCTCAGGTGCCGCTGTCCTCACTCCACGTTCCAACGACATGCGGCTGACTTGGGGCATTAGATTCGGCCAACAGCGATCATTTACCTTTTAATTAACGCTAAAGAGAGTTTAAGCAATTGTATATTTACCACACAGTGTTTTTTACACAGCGCAACGTGCGTTCCGAGTGTTGCCTGCCAATTTAGCCATTTTTATGTTTTTATTTGCGAGAAAAATGCGTTTAAAAGTATTTGATTTTAGATTTGTCCTCGCATGAATGTGAACGATGGCTCCAGGGACTTTGTTGGCCGTGTAAGCCCGAGGGGAGTGATCGGAGTGCGAACCCGCAGACCATATAGCCCTGTTCAATTCGCCCTTTAACAATCTGATTCAGCGAAAACCCTACAATAGGGAAACACCAACATTTGGAAATGGTTCGGCCATTAAGAGCCTTATTCAGTCAGCTTGTACCGGGTGAGTTGGTCGGGTTCCATTTTCTGTGATAATTTGGTGCTTCAAATGGGAGGCGGCGTACATCTGAGGTTGACCAAAAGCAGTCGTTGTAGCCGCGTATTAAATTCCTTGATTGATCCCGCTTCGCTTGCGACAGCGCAGGGTTAGCGTCGAATAAATGGGTAGCCTTGCGAGCGTCGTCTTCTTAGGTTTTAGAGTCCGTGACAGCGATCACATGATAGACTTCGTCTGTTCCTTGGAGCATTGTGGCGAAGGCACCATTCTTAAAATTCTGATATTCTGCAGCGAAAGACGTGATCAGAACTTGAGTGGTTCTTCGTTCGACACGCACAGTGCCTCTTGCTATGGAGACACCGCGGTCCGAAAGAAGGTGCTGGGCGCAGTACACGACAGAAACTGGAGTCAGGCATTTGAATAGTATACACGGGGTTCATCAGGCTTCCATGGGAAGGGACGTTGCTGACGTGGTCATCGGTGATTCTTAGTGCAGTGCGTTGTTCGAAACATGTGCTTTAGCGTCATGGCATAATCGGCGGTGAAACGTATTGATTTGAGGTGTATATTAATTATTTCACCGTTGTCGACCTGAAAGTCCACACCCAGGATTACGTCACATGAGCAGTTCGGCAGGATAAAGAAAGATCCAGGGTGCGTGGTGCCATGTACACGTTACACTCGGCGTGACGGTACGACTTACTCTATTCGTATGTGCGCACCATCCCAACTTGTCGCTATTTGTTTCAGCTCCAACGCGAATGCTCCATACATCACGGAATAGTCGGCTCCCGCGTTGTCGATTGGCACAACCCCTTGGCGACGATGGATAGCTATACGTCTGACGTGGTCATCTTCCAGTTCCGGTTGCTCCCTAAGGCGCATCACTCTAATTGGTGTTGACGGTCTATTATTGCCCGTTCTCGTCTTGGGGCATGCCGGACGTGCGCAGGGGCATTGCGTACGCCGGGGCTTTAGGCCCGGGCCTGGTTTTTGGTGCGTCGTTGCGACGTGAAAGGTTTGTGTTAATAATGCGGGAGAATCACTATCGTGTTACTTGTCACAGACGGTGAAAAACGGTGACGTCTGTATATTGACGTAACTAAGTGAAAAGTCGTGTCGGAAGCTGCTGGCAAAACTCGTGTCGGAACATGTTGGCAAAGTTCTGCTCACATTTGAAAAGGCCGTAGGGCATTCACATATTTATATGACTGCATGTGTTGCTTCTGGAATACTTTCTCGCTGTAATCCATTCGCATAAAGCACAGAAGCCGGCTTTTAAAGGGTTGGGGGAAAAGGTTGGTTTTGGTAAAGCTGGCTTTTTCACATCGTTATTGCAGTGAAGCTCGCACGCAAGGAATAATAGCGTTTTTGCTTGTTTCGCGTCATCACACACTCGGCAACAATATACTCAGCAACAAATGCTCATCGTCGCTACACTGGCAACATACGTTTGCGACACAACTCACCAAGTAGTGGGTGTTATGTCGCAGGAGTGGTGGGCCTCCAGAAGCTGTTGCTTTCTATTCCCCCCCCCCCCCCCAATCAGTTGCGGGGGGGAAGGGGGGGTGCTTCCAAGGCGCAAATCAGCATAGGTGCGGCGATTTGGCGATCCAACCTGTTGGGGTGAGGGTGCTGGTTTTAAGGGGTTGGTACTCGGCAGGAGCGGGACAGATATTTGTCGATTTCGTATACTGGCGCTGCCCAGGCACGGGGCGGGGTGCGCCAAAACAGAAACCTCGGAGAGCGAGTCGCTTATATAAGGACAGACGTGGTATGCGATGCCGGCCCCGCGCAGTGGTAGCAGATCAGGCGGCACAGCAGGTGGTCAGGCGGCTGAGAATGGGTAAAGGCACAATAGGGAGTTTTGTCAACAGGTTATTTTAACGCGAGGGCGACGAGCAGCAGTGGCTTGCGGTTCTTAGAGGAGTACAGGCAGCGTAGAACTTCCAAGCGCTTGCTCGACTTCTTGACTTGTTCCCCAATTACGCCAGATAGGGAGGCGCCTTGAGCTCAGTTGTCTCGCCGCCGGGAAGAGATTACTCATGAGTTCATTATCATAGGCTTTTGGCTAATCGAAGCCGCGTTCGCGATGTTCTCTATCCCAAGCGCATTCATTCGACGATCGTTTTATCTCGCCCACTGTTTTCGGTTTGCTTTTGGTCTGCGGTTTTTGGCCTTCGGTCTTTTTTTTTGGTAGCGGGCATGGCGACTGTTAAACACCCCAAGATACCCTGCTGCAAGCCCCGCGACGATTATTTAGTCCATGTCCATACTTCCTGTAAATGTAGTGTACACAGATTAAAGTTCCAGTCTTGTCTTGTGTTTCAGGGTGGCATGAGTCACAGCGGAGTATCCTTAGTAAAAGGGAGGTAAAAATGTACTCATTCTGCAGCAAATAAGGCGCACCTGTGCCAACTTTTGAGCCAAAGATGAGCTGACAAATTGAACGGTGGAGTAGTTATCAAACAAAGTGAACTGCGCAGTTTCAGTCGCCGATTTAAAAGCCACGGTGTTTTCTCAGTATGTGTTATGTTTTTCGAGCACAGTCCTTTCTATACATGGTTTACAGAGCGGCGGTCTGAGCGCAGCCATATTGGATGGTGTGACGTCACGCGCCATTGTTGGCCTTCAAGAACGCGCTTCTCACCGTGGCCTTCCACGGAGATGGGGTGCATCGGCGAGTGCCGGAGCGGCTTTATGGGCGAATGCTGCAATCATTGTCGAGTGTCGCTGTGCATGGGCACTTATCGCACGCCTAGATATTGCGTGCCAACCTTCAAAGACAACTTAGTCCCGAAAAATGGCCCATAAAGCTTCTTAAGGCGTTGTTCTGATTGGCGCCCATCGCCTTAGCTCCTGTTCACACGTTTCATAGGTGTCTAGCGCCATTTTTTAACACGAAAGTTTTATTCCTGGATACACCAAGATTTCACTGACGTCATATCCGTCCCGGAAACGATGCCAGTACAACGAAGCAAGCGGCCTGTAAAGGGTGCAGCCCTGCACACTGGATCATCCTGCGGGTAAGCAACCTTTAGTACTAAAGAGTACGTTATACTTAGGGTTGTTCATTTTCCGGTTTTATATTTTTACACGAAAGTGTTTTATTCCGGGATACACCAATATTTCACTGACGTCATATCCGCCACGGAAATGACGCCAGTACACCTTTGCCGAAGCGACCCGCCAGCAGGACGTCGCTCGCCAAGCATACCCACAACACAGCTGCTGACCCGCAAATCATGCTCAGCTGCAGATTTCGCTGCACATCTCACTTTTGTGTTTTACCGATTCCTATGACAGAAAATCAACCACAGTTTTTTTTTTCTATTTCTACACACACAGCTATCATGCATACCAGGGGTCGGCAACCTTCGGCCCCCGGCATGACGTTAGAACCCCCCTCCTCACTTCCAAACTGAAAGCTGACATGGGAATTTTAACCTCAAGTGGAGTTAGACAAGAACAAAACAAGATCGCTTACAGTTGGCATTGGCCCCCTCTGCGCACTTAGCCATATAACGTCTTAACTTCCTTTTTTGCAGCAATAAAAAAAAGCCCCCCTCCTCACACCTCGATTTACCGCCATGCCCTTGCCTTGTCGGCTTCATGCAACTCGGCCCTCCACCTCGTAAGGTTGCCGACCCCTGATGTAAATGAAACGGCTTTGAGACGCTGGTTGGCCCACTTTTATCTCATGAGCATGTACGGATTCGTTGGCACACGGATTATTACTATAGTTGGAAATAACGACGACGCTGCACCCTCCGGCGCAAGACAACTGCCGCTACGGCTTAGCTCCATGGTTGTGCCCACGGGCATAATATACAGGCCTGCAGTGCGATGAAACATGTGCAACGCTTACTGCGCTCTTCACGAAGTAGGCAGGATTGGTTAGTGGCAACGCCGAAACGTAGAACTCAGGAGATGCCAGCGGTGCGATGAAGGGTGTTTGGTGCACTTTAGAAAAAGCGAGGTTAGATACTCTACTCCGTGAAAACGCTGATATGCGCTAGCGAAAACAAGAAGATAATTTGGGAGCTACCGCTCCGATCGGTTTAAAAAGGCCGGCTGACTTGTTTCATCGCGACGAACCGCACGCAGCGCGTAAACACAACAGGAGGTATGCTTTAAATTTTAAAACAAGCGTGCGGCTGCGGATTGATGTGCACTACACTATGATTGCCAACACCCTTCCGTTAAAACCTGAGAAAGTAAGCCTTGTCGGTGTTCCTGGAACAATATTCTTCGGTTGCAGGGATCCAGCGCAGCCGGATATTCGTGCCGTGCTCACCGTGAGGAAAGCGGCGCATTGCGGAAGACCTCCCTTACGGACAGTCTTATTGAAGTCGTGGCCAGCGAGACTTCCATGGCAATTCGGCCCACACCTTGGGGTCCTGATCGCAATCCGCACATCCAACTACGGCGCAAGTTTTCCCCATGGCTTTCACATTTTCTAACTTCGCACATCACAGAACACCTGCATGCTACGGCGGAAACCAAAACCGTGCGTTGCTAAAGGCCAGTCATGGCGAGTGCGGCGCTAGTGTCACTTGTTGATGGGTAACCCAACTGCTCGCTGTAAATAGTCTATAGGAACGTGCAGTGAGATCAAAAACATTTTCAATGAAGCCAGAGTAATCTATGTGAAAGACAAGCGTGTCACGCAGTTTGCCCATTAAGAAAGATAGCCGCCCGCTGCTATAGGCGTTTTTGACATGGAATTAACAGAACATGTAATTCTTCGCTGCGTATTCACGCAACTCAATATTCAGTCTTTTCTTTCTGGGACAGCTGTATAGCCAAGTGTTCGAATAAACTTCTTCTGGTCAGGGGTCATAATGAAGTGTAAAATCGAGTCACTGACCAAGTAAAAAGTTAAATGCTTAACGTTTCGGAACCCATATGGTTTCCTTGTTCACACATTTCAAACGACAAACATTTCATTTTTGACTTGGTTAGTTACTGCAATTTTACACGTCACGACAGCTATATATAGGAGGGTACTTCATTAAAAATGTTGTCCTTAGTTGCACGTATGCTATATGTGTGTAATCGAGATCGGTCAGCCATCCCTACGGTTGCCATGGAATCGAAGCAGGGGCCCACCAATGACATATAGATCGAGAGCACACGACAAGTAAACCCTCCCCACGTGCTTGCCTGACTTGTTTCCATTCTCAAAAGAAACTAGCAGCATTCGCGTTCAAAACCAGCATTTGAGCGCGGCAAGTGGACAACCCAAATGGCAAGTGTGTAAGCCTCCGGTTCGCTGCAGGCGTGAGGCTGCGCGGTTCTCCGAGGTTGGCGAAAACGTAGTATTGCTTTTGCGTGAGTAGATTACATTTTGGGAATCCCAGATTGGGATGCGTGGGAAGAAGCTAACGGGTGCCCGCCGACAGCTGGAGTCCTTGCTGCATGACGTTACCTCCGATGGCACAGAAATTTGAAATTGCGCTATATCGCAATTTGAAGCAATCATATTTTCGTTCCTCCCACACATTTGGTCACGACTATACGACGGCGTCACCGCACGTTTCGCCGACTTCATGTTATGCGAACATGATTCGGCTCTCAATGTCGACTTTTCCGCACGCATAATGTTAAAAACGTGCTAACTATTATCATTGAATATGCCGTATGTTTAGCCTCGAGGAAAACATACGTTACAACTCCTCGTTACGGTAATCATATCATCATGAACTGGTCTTGACAGACATAGGGAGTGCAAAGCTGAGCTCGATCGCGACCCCGTTCCTGAAAATAGTCATTTTCAGGCGAGTAATAGTGAGTAGTAAGTAGAGCAGTGAGTAGACATTGTATAGTAGTGAGTAGAAGTTATATTTCACAACGTTGCCCATCTTCACGAGCGGGGTCCTCTCCTGATAACGGTCAGTGTTCTGTCTACATTACGCCCACTGCTTGTCATCATTGCCTTCGCTCCTATTAATCTCCTTCAAAAGAACAATTTACCCTGGATTTTGTTAAGCGCGCGCTATAAATGAATATGGTTCCAGGTTACGCAACACGAATGGCATATCGCCTCAGCTTTTGTAATGTGGTACAGTGTCACCTCACCTCCCCCTCTTGCACAATTTCCAGACATTCAGTCTACCTGTACATGATATACCATTCAGAGAGTACTGTGATAGGCTAACAGTAAGGGCAGTTTTCTGTGCCGTCCCCATATTTTCGTGCACTTTCCCTACTTCTTCTCGCTAACAAGATCGGAACGCTTAGCGTGAGGTCAATGAATAAAAACACAGTTTAGCCGCTGGAGTTTGAAGGAAGGTAAGAGAAGCGCGAACTTCTCTTCATTGGAACGCAAAGGGTTGATTGTCACTGGCAAAGCAGGACTCCGACGACGCCACTCTTCCCCACAGGCGTCTGCCAAATTACCGGCAATAGGCACCCGAGCGAGCTCGTTTGCTCGCGAGCTGATCCCTATTACATGCGCGAAGCTGCAGTAAATGTGGGTCAGAAACGCGGCAACAGCACCAAGAGGGACGCGAGCATTTCGCGGCGAATCGGCGTCATTAATAGCAGTTAGGTAGCCCTTGCCTGCCAAATAATTCCTCCGAGGCTGTCGTGACGTAGGCGACGGCTTAATCCCGATCGGCGAGCGACCTGCCGCAGCGCGCTGTGGCGGCGGCCGACATCGGCGCAGTTGGCGGCGCGCAGTGGCACACGCGGTGACGGCCGGCGACGTCAAGTGGGTGAAAGTAGGCCATCCCGCGAGCGGGTTCCCGAATCAAAGCGCCGCCTCTGGGCTGTCCTGCCCGCGCCATTAACTGATCTGCAAAAAGGCGTTGTTGGCAACACAGCCCTTCCCCTATAATTATGCCCCATCATTTCAAAAGAGGACGGCCCCACAGCCTGTCATTACGGCGCCGCTGCCATGTTCGAACGAAATAATGAGATAGCGCTCGCTGCCCGAACGCGGCCGCCGTCGAAGCCGTGAAACGCCGATGCGCGGCGGCGCGGGGACGCCCTTATAGAATCGGCGGCACTCGCCAAGGGCGCGCATCTCCGCCGCCGTGCGACAGGCGCTCCCGGGCCGCGTATCCCCGCCAGATCGGCCCAAAGGATTCTTCTTCGCGCACGGTCATTTCCGCGTGCACCTTCGGACGCGCAGAAGCGCCCGCGCGGCCAGCGATCTGGGTGGTCAGAATTGTCCCAAAAGGACGTTTTTCTCCGCCGAAACAAACACGCGGCACGAGGAGAGCTGAGGAGGGCGTTGATCCGACAACGACGGCGATGCCCAATGGGATGGAAGCGCTGCGGGCGTACAGTGCGCGTGGCTTTGCGCCTGTATTTCTTTGGCAGAATGTAAGGATGTGCATGGCAACTTTGTGCGGACTCTGAGATCAACCATGCAAGGCTATCGAGCTATGCTGCAATATAGCAGTGCGGCTAAGAGAGCATTAAGTTAACAGCATTGAGTTAACAGTATCGGGAACCATGTCAGCCATGAATAGTTTACGAGGGAGGGGGAGTTTCGCTCGCACACACATCCATGCATGAGTATGCCACAGCGCGCCCGCCTGCATACCGTGGCGCCAGCGTGCTGGGAGGCCAACATACCGGCAGCTCACGGATGGTGCGGTGCATCCGCGTGCGATAGTTCGAGCACGACGGCACCTGTCGCGGTGTTTTAATTACAGGTTGCTGTGGTTCGTTGATGGTTGTTACACAGAATGTGCCATATGGGCCGAATTTTGTGCTGGAAGTCTTCACGGAAGAGCGTTACGGAAGAGCAACTTGTGCTCAGCTGCGGCGGAAATGAGAAGTTTCACCAGCAAGGTTTTAACCCGTGGCGTTTCGCTTGTGAAACAAGCGCAGTACCATTGCCCTTCACGAGAATGCGAGACAACGGTGAAAGAACTGATTGTCGTGGCGCCTGTCAGTTCATGGGCGCACGTTAGCGGTCGATGCGCGTGTTTGAGCAAGGGATTGGCCAAGAAGCTGGAAGTGGCAACCAAGTCCTTCTGGAGCTTCCTCCCGGCCGTTAAAGGGAGCTTGCTCTTGCTCAGGAAGGCTAAGCAAGACGATGGTCACGACGACGACGACGATGATGACGATGTGGATGATTGTCAATGTCATCAAGTTCGTTTGCTTGCGCTGTTAGCATTAGCTATTGCATTGTTCTTGTTGACGTGGGGCGATTGGTGAAGAAGCTATAGACAGGCTTAATTTATATAACAAATCACGCGTACTCATCCAACAAATCCACGAAGTAATTTTTTAAAATTTTTTTCAAAGTAACCCCGCGATACAGCGGCGTCTTTGAGATATCGCATCTCCTCCCAAGGACTGGCTTAGTGGCTAGAAATGGCCGTCAGGCCCTCAGAATCAGTATCGACTCAAAAGGACAAATTTGTTCAGCATGAGCTCAGCATATTCGGCGCTTAAGTTACCAGTCTTTGTGAACATAATGGCAACTTCTCTTGTTTTTATTATTATTATTATTATTATTATTATTATTATTATTATTATTATTATTATTATTATTATTATTATTATTATTATTATTATTATTATTATTATTATTATATTACAAACTTGTTTTGTCACCGAATTCGATACTGTTTTCCAATAAAGCGTATTTCCGTTTACTAAAGAGTTAATATGGCGTTTGATACAATTGCATACATCCTAATACATTGAATTTTGCGGCTCATCAAGTTGCCATGCTGAGATGAATTTGATATGAGGTTCCGGCCCCGGCCTTGGTGACCAGCCGAAGCTAGTCCTCCGGAGCGGGGTTGGACAGCAAGGTCTCCTCCCATCGCTCGCTAGATGAAAGGTGGGGGGGGGGGGGGTTATTAGGGGAGGAAATGGGGATGAGGGGTGGGCGTTTTTAGCTGAAATCGCCCTCTTCTGTCATGTGGCGAGGATTTCCTAGCTGCTTATATGATGGGCAGCTCTTGTCGTACTGATTGGGAAACACGCCACTGAGTAAGCGCGGGTGAGGAAGGGATCCTGATTGTATCTGTCGGTACATTACTTGCTGCTCCCGCGTGAGTTCCGGGTGCGGGGTAGGAAGTCTCTGCCTAACCTCTCGATTGCACGCCACTATCTCATTGTAAGTGATCACGGCCGTTGCCCGCTACGTCAACTCGGGGGTTTGTCGGTGGGCAAACTCATTTCCCTCCATCGAGGAGTTGGCTGGAACTCACACTAGTTCAGGAGGCTCTGTGGAGGCATTTTGTCGGAATGGATTGTATGTCCCAATAGTTGACTATTCAGCGAAAGTGTATGCCATTGTTAATTTGTAATTCGCGGCAAAACAGAATGAATTGATTAATGGACTCTTATTCGACAAGGAAGGTCGTGACGTTGGAGACGAAATTAGTCTTATGGTGACTTGGCGTTGGATCGGCTGTGTCCAGGGCGGCCTGACTAGTATCACACATACAAATTTTGGAGCCCGCCCGAAACACCTGTGCGTTCGCAGCCGCGGCAGCAACTGCGGTGATGACGTCTTCGAAGTTTGAAACGTGGTCTCATGCTATCTCAGCTTTCCAAAGTTTTATTTTCACATTTTAATAATCAATATCGTGTGTTTGTTCGTTCGCTCGTAGGTTCTACAGGTTAAACAAGCCAGCAAACTGTTAAATTTAGCCCTGCAGACTTGCGAGTGAGTTCTCATAGCCGACGTCAGCAAAATGGCGTAGAAGGCAATGACAGAGTCCTTCAATGCTTCTCTGGTCATGAAACTCCCGGCCAAGTTTCGTACGGGGACAAAGACTACCGCGAGGGGCGCCACCGCAGATCGGAGGGCATCGGGCGGCCCCCGCTGCTCTGTAGCCAGACCGGCAGGCAGGAACGCAATAGCAGCATGCCCGTTCACACCAAATTTTTTCGCCACTCACAAAATGATAAGTCCATTTGAGCGGCCCACGACACGTAAAGCGAAAGCTGATAAGGCGGCGAGCCTCTGTTTTATCTTACTCCGTGGTCCGTTCCCTGCCAAACGCGCTGTGACCACGCCCCCGGCTGCCCTCCGATCAACACCATCGCCGCGGCGCGACCTCCCTGGGCAGCGTACGAAGCTCTCCCATAGAGTGACGGCGAAGTTTCATGACCAGAAAGGCATTGAACGACTCTGGCAATGCGAAGGAAACGCCAATTTTGAACGCACTTTTGCATTTAGAAATTCGGGCAATTGGCCATAAAAACTCGGACTATGGCCTACACATTGTAGGATGCAATCTTCCAAGGGAACCAAAAAAAATGCTTTCAACTGACTTCCGTGTGCGTTTAATGGGTGACAGGACGTAATAACCGAAAGTGAAGTTAAACAGGAAGTCACCTCTTCAGTAAATCTTGGCTGAAAGAGATGGCAATTCCAATAATGACGTCACATACTTTGCCATTAGCGTGAAGCAGTGAAGCAGCTGTATGGGCAGACCGAAATGGGACTGGAACACAGAAATACCGAAAGACAAAAGACCGAAAGAGGACTGGAACCTGTACGGATGTTTTCACTGAAATCGTTATCATAACCGATCATTTATTCAAACGACACACAGGTTCGCGGTCTTTCACGTCTCGGTCACAAGAATGACTGCCAGTATTTGTGTGTGTGTGTGTGGGGGGGGGGGGGGGGGGATAAGGAAGTGGGGAGAAGGGAGTGAAGGAGTCGTTTTCTTGTTCCATAAAAATTTCTTTATCTCGCTGTCCTGTAAAAACAAAGAACCAAAGCTAAGAATCCGCACATATTTTTGAACGCCGTCTTAGCCACGGCACTTGAAGAAAACAAGCTTTCTACACACATTTTTTTTTTTTTTTTTCGGGGGCGCGCGTCAATATTTCCGGCTTTTTTTTTCGCGGTCGTACGAACGCCGATGGCCGTGGGTTATCTTGGACTGGCCACGATCCCGATCCGGCAGTGACAAACGCGTTCGCACGGATCTGGGGCCGCTGAGCGCGAGCAGGTCGATAGCCTTGGCGACCTCGCCGACTCCGGTGGGGAAGCCGGCGCGAGACAAAGCAGCTTCGTCATCAGAGCGGGCCGTTTAGCCACCGGCGGCGGAATCATTGCAGCCGCGAGAGATCAGAGTCGCCTTTCAGCCGCTGTAATGCATTCGTTTCCACGCGAGACAAGCGCCAAAGCAACGCCGCTCCCCTCTCGCTCTGACAACCTCATTTCGTTCTCTACATCCGTGTGCCATTCTGTGGCGCTTGACGGATCTGTGCATCTCGTGCTGCCAGTATCAACATGCAATCCTCGCGGTACGGGGTCTCCCGATGGGAGCTTCTGGGCAGACACCGCGTTTCCTACCTCCCGCCAGATGGCGCGCGGTGGTCCCGCCAAGCCGCCGCTGCCCGGGCGGTGGTTTTCGCGAAACCGCCTTGCCTTCCATCCGTCTCCATCAGGGCGATGGCGCCTCATTGGAGGAATAATGATGACGAACCAAGTGACGCGCATATCCACAACGAGGGGAAAAAGAACGTGGAAAGTAGAGTATCAACACCGAGCAGTTCAAAGCGCGCGAACGGCTGCTTGGCCTTCTGCTTAACCCAGATAGAGTGTGAGCGACGCGCTGTCCCCAGACACTTCAATCATGATTGTTGCGGGCCTCGATAAGTGTTTTTTGTTTGCTTAAGTTGAGCACTTCGTCAACAACAGCCAAGGCGTACCGGGAGAAACAATTAGGCAGTTTTTAGTAGCGCGCGAATATTTAAATTTTCAGATCCAGTGAAATGGTAATGGTCTTTAAGAAACGCCGAATATAGACTGTTTGCCGATTAGTGAAATCACATGAAATAAAATGAATTGAAAGAATATAAGTTCAAAGCTAAGTTATTAAATTCACATAATCTAATTTTAGAAAATAAAGCCGGATAAATTTTCGTAACCAGTAGGCATTGAATACATATATAAATTATTTGATTCTTGTAGGAAATATCGAATATTAGAGGAGCTTCATGGATTTTAGTTCAAGTTGAGCAAAATATTTCATACGCTGGTAATTTTGTCTAGCATGCTATAAGGATATCAATTTGGTCATTCAAATAAAAATTTTGGTTCTCCGGGCAATTTTGAATTCTAGAAACAAAGCCTAAGGTTTGGCTGCTTAGGCTGAGGGTTCTCGCATACGTTCACGTGTACAAAGCAAGCTGAAGCAATAAATAAGGGGTAAAATTGTCAGAAGGTTTGGCGGCATGAACAATAGAATAGCGGGCATACGCAATATACGTTCCGGCTCGTACAGAGTAATCCAATACCACACGGCAGTAGTACGTGCTATATTCTTCGGGTTGCTCGGATTAAGTGTAGATGCCCGTATGCGCGAAAAGAATAAAAGTAAAGTAATTGAGTTGTAGAGAAAACTGGAACAATCTGTAACCGGATGGAAATCGAACCAAGGGCGTCCGGAAAGCGAATAGAGTACGCTACAGCTGAATGGGGGGACCAGTGAATGCGTCGTGGCTTTCGACTGGTCGACAACTGGTGCTCGCAGCTCGACGTACAATGAATGGGACGTCGCTTGGCCCGTCCATAGTTAGGCTCAGCGTTACGTGTGGCAAAGTTCCCACTAAGGTAAACTGGTCAGCGACGAGTACAGCTGCCGCCAGAAGCTTACGGCCGTTTTATTGTTTACTATTTGACTGCAACGTCAACATAACCATCCAAAATTATCACATACCCACTCAGTGGGATTGGCCAGGGACGATAACAGCAATGTGTACACCCGCTTGAGGGAGTATACTCTGCGGCGTCGAATTGGACACTAATGCGTTCGCATTCTCAGCTCATAAGAAGTACTTAGACGCCCGTTTGTTTAGACAGCTCAGGTTCTTTTTATTTCGGTTCATTAAAGTGTACCTTTTATTACAGGCGCTCGAAAGCGTTCTCTCCCGGTGAGACGAGTGCACCTTATGTCAATGATATAAAGGGACCGGTGGGATGGTATCTGTGTGTTCGCGGCTGGTGTTGATGCACCTCGTGCCGTTTCCAGCATTGAGGCGACCACTTCTCGCTGGTGGCCGCCGGGCGTGCAGAGCCGCGACGCAAAAGGAATCCACTCGGTCGGGTTGTCCGCAGACGAGCGTGGAAGCGGCCGGGGCGCGGATAGATTGGGCCGGCGCGAGGCAGGAGTAATCTAGCCACTCATCGATGCCACTGAAACATTAAAAGGGCAGCCAGACGCAAGCGGTGCTCGCGGTCGATCCTGGTAACGGGAACGAACACAAAGGGCGCCCGCGGAGCGCGAGTGTAGCGAAAGGAAATAATTAGGTGCTACCGCGCGGGGGCTAATAGTCACTCAGTGTAATTGCCAGCCAGGCCGGGCATGCGCTCCGCTGCTGCTGCTACTGCAGGCGGCCGCCAGGGGGAGCCACCGGTGCGGGACCTGTAACACGCGGTCAACATGCCAAAAAGAGTTGCCGAATGAGCCCTCCGGCGGTGGCTCATACAAAATGAATGGTCGCCAATTTGGCCGCTGCTCCTTCACCCGGCTGTTTTCCGGCCGGCTCTGACGGATAGCGCTCGGAATCAGGAAAGAGAAGCGCGGATGCCACGGCGACTTCTTCGTCCGCGAGGAGTGGGTGCTGAATGCGTACACTGCACAAGACCGAGCGAGGTACTCAGCGCGTGAAATTCAGTAATGTCTACACCGAAGGCACTGGCGAGCACCACTTCACAGGGGAGAACTCTCACGTACTGACAATGCTTGAAGGACCTTAAACGCGCATTGAGCGCGGGCATGCACTTATGCCAAGCGAAGATGTAAGTCAGCTACTTACTGGTTGCATGCTTGATATGAAGTTGGAACTAGTCTTTAGTGAGCGGTTTTCGGCTTCCAAGTCTTGTAGTTAGTGAGACTAATTAGTATAATCACCGTAAGTGGTTCCCACTGATTTTATATTTTTGAACAGCTGCCTTGGCATTCTTTGCCTCATTTGTTATGTCTAAGAAGAAATCTTAAAGGCAAGGAATGGGTCACCAAATATCCGATAAAACCTGTAACATCAAGCTCAAATGACGTCGCACACGTCGACCTGACGACGAACAACCTCAAATCAGTTTTGTTAGTCTTATTTTTGCCTTAACCGCATCACACAGGCTCGTATCCACTCGGGCAACTTCAACCGTACTTTAAGTTTCCTGTGTTGGCATTGTTTGAATTTTGCAGCAAGGCTGTATACCTCTAAACCCCAACGGTTTCATCTCCGTGGGCAAAAACACCAAGGCGCCAGGGTCTAAGACGCCGAGCGCATGCGTCAGGATAATCGGGTATACAGCATAGAGCTTAGAATTCGTTTAACGAAACCACAAAACAAACATCGAAACCTCATTATGGATGATAAGGCACTTGTGAACAATGGGAAAATGAAACCGACCACCTGCAGCTGCAAGTCAAGGGAGACCCGCCCTGCCATGTCACCTACGCTCTCACGAGCGGTCTTTGCAGAGTTATAAGAAGCGTGACCGACTTCAATGACTATCAATTATCTGCTGAATTGAGTTGCCCTACGTTTCGGACGTTACAGTGACTTTGTGTAGACTTTCAAGTGTCTTTTCGAACTAGAACACTCTTTCTAACACTCTTATTTGTTTCCTCTCACTTCATACATTTATTCCTGTATTCCCTACACAGACAGTGCCGCTGGCTTTCTGTTTCAATAAAGTAATTCATTCATTCATTCATTCATTCATTCATTCATTCATTCATTCAAGCATGTGCGAAGCAATCCCCGGATCCAGCTTCTCCGTAATGCACTAGAGTGGCAAATCGACGCCACCAACAAGGCAAATTCGGCGAATGAGTACGGCGTGCAGGTCATTTGACCCAAACTGTGACTTGCGCTGTGGCACTGCGCAATACAGAGCGTCATACTTGTATTGCATGGTATCGAAGCTCCGGCGAAACTCTCGAGTAAACTCGTATGCTAGACATCGTCATTCAGCGGAAGTTTATTGTATTGAGTGCATCGTAGTGAGGCTGACCCCACGAGACTGTCTCAGGTTGACCTAAGGGGTTTTAAGTGTGGAAGAGTTGTAAGCATACAAATGAGGAATCAAACTGAAGTTCTTAGTGAGGATGCTATTACTCAGCTGATCAAGTGCTCACATTACCGAGATTAGTAAATGCACTCGCCAAGTTCAAGAATTATGTTTCATGGGCCAGTGTGGTTTTAAAGTCAAGGCACCCGTGTCGTGAAACAGGTGCAAGAAATATGAGTGCATTGTCGCGCCTCGTTACACCCTAGGATGATACCATGGATGATACCATGCATACGGCTCAGTGGCTAAGACGTTGCGCTGCTGAGCACGAGGTCGCGGGTTCGATTCCCGGCCGCGGCGGCCGCTTTTCTGATGGAGGCGAAAAGCTAAAACGCCCGTGTGTACGAGATTTCGGCGCACGATAAAGATCCCCAGGTGGTCAAAATTAATCCGGAGCCCTCCACTACGGCGCGCCTCATCGCCTGCGTTGCGTCGGCGCGTTAAACCCCAGAATCAATCAATCAATCAATCAACCATGGTTCAGCTTTACCACAATGCATTCGAATGATGAATCCGTGCGGTTAACAAAGTGAGTTGGGCAAAAAAGTTCGGCCTGCGCTGTGGCATCACGCAATGCAAGCATGACATACGGCATTGCGCAATGCCACAGCGCATATCACAATTTTTGGTGATATTGATTGATTGATTGATTGATTGATTGATTGATTGATTGATTGATTGATTGATTGATTGATTGATTGATTGATTGATTGATTGATTGTGGGGTTTAACGCGCCCAGGCTACACAGGTGATGAGGCGCGCCGTAGTGGAAGGCTCCAAATTACTTTTGACCACCTGGGGATCTTTAACGCGAGCTGAAATCTGGCATGTACAGAAAAGCGGCCGCCGCGGCCAGGAAATAATGAGTTAACTTGTGTGCGCATTCCTATGGTTCACCGGATTTTCTTTGTTCGTGGCATGCATTGTGAGGAAGCTGAAGCACGGTATTGTCCTAGAGCATGAACACCAAAAAATCGTCCATGATATGAGTCGCCCTTAATAACGAATCGCTGCCCCGTGAAGTTGCAAGGTTAGCGGAAAACGTTTATTCATGGAAAAAGACAGAAGAGGAAGACACGTGGGTTTGATTCGATTATTTAGATCCTACTTTGGTGTCAAAAAGCGCGCAATCGGTTATGATAATGCATGGCTGTGTAAAGGCGTGAAGGCTAGGAATGTTCAAACAAACCATTGTAGATACCATTAGTTTCGTTGCATTCCGGAAGAAAAAAAACTGGCCGCGTATCTGCTCACTTCGCTGCAAATTTCATCGAAAGGCGACAGTCTTCTGACGCCACCGCCACGCAAATGCCTCTCCTCTCCTCCCTTCCGCTCCTCTCACGATAAACACGGAGGAGGTTTGCTAAAGCCGCCAGTTCGATTTTCTTGCGTTCCACTGCTCGCGTCGTCCACTGGAACCTTTTGTTACTTTCATGGGGCGGCGCTGCGAGCGCTTTTTGTAATTAGGGCTCAAAAGATTTTTTTCAAAGGGAATCTTTTTATTTGATGTAGTAAAAATCAAGCATCCATGCATTTTTAATAAAAGAACAATGCAAATACCATTTATGTATTCATGCCTTGCCTGAAATAGGCGTAATGTTCTTTTTTTGCTCAACAATATTGATAAGTATGAACATTGCTACCATATTCAGTAGTTTAGAAATTCCGTGCCTATATAAACGTATCGTTCAAGAAACTTTTAGCCGGGTGGCAGAATCGAGGAACAGACAGACATACAGACCGAAATTCCCGCGTTTAAGTAGCCCAAGAAAGCCTATCATATTTAATAATGGTAGAAAGCAAGCACATACATATCTGCAAGGCCGGCTGCTTCGACAAACCTTAGAGCGGTTCCTGCTCATATCTATGCTAGTTTCTTTCCCTTGTGATCAGAGATGGCAAAATTACTTCTAAAAAGTAATAAAATTACATTACTCATTACTTTTGTAGAATTTTCTAAAGTGTAATTAAATTACATTAGAAATTACAGGTGGCCGAAAGTAATAACATTATATTACCATTACTTTTCAAAAGTAATGAAATTACTTTGAAATTACTGCAACAAAAATTCATCACTCATACACTACCAACTCGTATACACTTTAGTTACACTCATGTATATATACACTGCAATCTCAAAAATATTTGCTTATACACCAACTTATGTGCAGTTTATCTACAGTGCTATACATTGATATGTTACATATCTTTATTACATCTCAGAAGGAGCTGCGATTCAAAGTGGGCATCAGAAAGGTGTCCCTGTTGGCCAGTGTAACGAAGCCTTGAACACAATCTGCCCATTTTTGTTTAACCCGACTGACTGTCGCCACGGTATTCCCGGAACGCATGAAAATGGAACGAAGAGGCAAGGAAAGCAGGCAGGGCTCCCGTCGAAGTGGTTTCCTTTGCGTTCGTAGAGTTCCTATGCCCAGAGACTCTCTGGGAAGTGGAACTCTACTTGACCAACTTTTTGTGCAGTAAGGGAAGTGGACAGGCTATATCACAGTCAAAAGTAATTGGGAAAGTATTGAGTAATTTTCATGAAATTACTGGCCTCAAGTAATTTATTACATTACTAAATTACCAACACTCAAAAGTAATTCATTACATCACTCATTACAGCAAAAAGTAATTTAATTACTGTAATTCAATTACTCTAATTTCATTACTGCCAAGTCTGCTTGTGATTGGTGGATACAACTACCTTTGCACCCCGTGTGTGAACATGCACTATGGAAAGAAAATTACGAGCCCTTCCCCTCTGTGTAGGTGGATGACCATTGAAGCTCTGTCAACAACACATCACACCCACAATTAGAGAATGTACATGCATTTGTTCTTATGATCGTTTGGTAAAGATGGTGACTATGGCTTTGTGATGACCTAATGAAACTTTTAATGACTACAGTTTCATCCCAGCAGACAAATATGGGGCTCTGCGTTTCCCTCCCGTAGAAGCCCAAGTATTGCCAGCACACGGGAATTCTGCAATGTTTGAGACTTCCCTGTGAACTAACTAATCGCGACATTTAAATGAAACTCCGCGCAATGATACAGCCGTCTTAGCGGCGAATTTTCATTAAGTTGTTTTTGAAAATTATTGACGAAACAAGAGTTACAGCCGTTTTCTGTTGAGCATCCGCTATAAAGTTGGCTTTGCCGCAAGGCGTGTTTCTTTTTCTGGCTTCGAAATGCCCCAAACCCAGGGTATAAACACCTTCTCTGTGAACGAGTGAGTTCTGTGCACCTTCTAGAGTTATTTTAAAGAAATCATGAAAGCCTAAAGATAATCGTACAGTCTATTCTATTGCAAATGGTTCTGAAATTGGCATGGCGTAGGGTGTTACACTGCCCCAGGGGCTAACTGCGGATCCGATGGAGGGATACATTTTTCCACCGCAATGAACACGGTGAAACGCAACCTGCGAGCGGAAACTTCTTTACAGCCCTGGTGCGTTGGTCGCAAAGATGTTTTTTTTTTTTCTTAGTTTCAACTTGTTCTTCGGCTGCGGCAAGAGCAGTAGCCTGACGCACCATGCTAAATTATTTAATGATTGATTGATTGGGGTGGGGGTTAACGCACCGACGCTACGTACACATGCGATGAGGCGTGCCGTGTGGAGGGCTCCGGATTAATTTTGAGCACCTGGGGATCTTTAACGTGCGCCGAAATCTCGAACACACGAGCAACACGAGTTCGCTTCTCGCCTCCATCAGAAAAGCGGCTGCCGCGGCCGGGAATCGAGCCCGCCCGAAATTATTTATTTTTTATTACAAATACTCACCATCGCACGAGAGCCTGTCGCGGGAATGGCGTAAAACGAAGCACATAAAAAATCGATAAAAAGGTCTAGGAAAACAGCATCGGAACGACTAAGCGCGCAGTGGTTAGTCAACTTAATAATTTACCATGTTCTAATAACCACCGAGAATAATTAAAATACGCGATATGCAACGCCACCGATTGCGAAAGGAATTAGTGAACATTAGGCAAACAAATGAGCCTTTCAGGAAAAGAGGAACGTAATGGCCTGACTATCACTCGCTGGCGGACAAAGGGTTGAGTGACAGCATTTGTGCCTTCCCCTGCTGCTGCTGCTGCTGCTGCTGCTGCTGCTGCTGCTGCTCGTCTGGTGGCGCCATCTTGGGGCTGGTGCGCGCGTCCATTGGGAGCTGCTTTGTTTTGCCTTTGCAGACACAGCGGCAGAATGCCGGCGAAGGTTTCCGGGCAGCGGCGCGTCGCCCGCCCCTACGCCGCCACCGCGATAAGGCTGCCGCCGAAGCACTCTAGCGGTGGCGCCTCGGCGCTGTCCCATGCCGCCGCGCCGCCACCGCAGATAGCGGCCGCTCTTACCAAGCGCATGTCAGCTTGTCGCGGGCAGACGCCGCCGCGTCTTCAAGGACGCACGCGGTCTTCTTTCTGTGTCTGCCCATTTCGCCGCACACTCTGCCATTCCCCACAGACCCGGTGACCGGGCCGATATTGTAAATGGCCAAGAACGACTCTCGCAACCCAACCTCGCGGCGTCTGCCGCCACGGCCTCTTGGTTCGTTGCTTTTGTGCAGTTCAAGCGCTGTGGAGTGCAATGGGCGTGTTGTGTTGGCGCACACAATGCTGCTCGACTAACTGCGGAGGAAGCTTCACGTATACGTAACGTGATGAAGTTGGTAAAAAAAGAAAGAAGAACAGGCGATGAAAACAAAGCGCCATGTTAATGATACAAGACTACCGATAATGTTTTTAATGACCGACAGGCAACAATTTTGGGTATCCTTACGATAGTAAAACAATGACAGTTTTACCGATAATTCTACGATAATTTTGCGGTAGTTGGTGATGGTGACCACCACCACCACGTACAGTAGTTGACACGTTTGCTGCTCCTCCTGCGCGGGCACACATGCTGCTGCAGGCTTCACAGTGCGCTCGCGGTCCAAAGATGTGTCCCGCGCACCCTTCCCTCCCTTAAGTTTATACCCTCTCTCCTCATCCCTTAGCGTGCATTCTAGGCCACTAGTTCAAAAGCTGGTCGGCCTTTTTAAAAGCTAGTCAAAGTTTTAAAGGTTCTCACGCCTGTACGTGGTTATAGACTCCTGGGCCAGAACTGACACATACAACGTGGGCTTATCAATGTATGAGCTAACGGCGCGAAACTCGCAACTGGAGCTACAACACACCTGGGTTGACGGTCATTTCGGGAGATAGTAATTGTGGATGCAGTTTCCCTGATCGAAGCGAAAAATGGCCGTGTCTCCAGATTTCGGCTCACGTTAAATGCTCCCCGGGTGGTCAGTCTAGATTATTCCGGATCCGTGCACTGTGGCTCGGCTAATAGGGGAGGTGCAGCTCGGCGCGCAAAATACACGACATAAACTTTCTAATACCTGCGCTACACGAGCGTTTGAAAGGTTACTTGAGTCGAATGACCTTGGAAATTTCCAATTACATTCGAACTGGAAGGAGTTCCGCCAATCCACACAATTCTCAAAGGTAGTTGGAAGTTCCCGCGTTCACCCACCATGTCTTGGTGTCGCCGCTGCTGCCCAGTTTCGTTCACGTAAATTGAGAAAAAAAATTAACTTTAGAGTTACACTGGGCCAAAAAACACTATTATTAGTGATAAAATTGGTAATAATATACAAACACGCACCAAGCATGCACAAAAGAGGCAGTTTTTTTTTTTCCGCACCGCCAGTGTTGAGAGTACCAAGTCGCCTTGTATCGTAGATCGAATGGCAGAAAACTAAAACCAGTGAAAAATTATTAAGAGCGTGCACTTTAATAACTAAGTTCTACTCGTAAACAATTGTTGTGTAAATACGGCATGCGGAAACTGCGCCAGAGATTGCGAGGAGCGTTCACGTTTCAATAGGCCTTTAAGAGCCTCAAAGGTCGTTGGTGGTGCTCCTTTGACTCAAATGGCATTTCAACCAAATGCCTTTGAAGAACCTTGAGTAGCGGCTCAAAGGTGGCATTTGAGTCAAATGACATTCGATTCAAAGGCCTTCGAAACGCTCGTGTAGCACGGGTATGAGTGAATTTTCGCGAATGTAACATAGCTGCATATCGCTCTGAGGCAATCCCGTGGTTCATCTTCACCGCGATGCACTCTAGTGACCAATCTATGTCCCCGATTCGCCGGATGACAGCAGCATGCAGCCATTTGACTCGAAAATGCGATCGGCTCTGTGGCACTGCGCTATACAGAACGTCATGGTTGCGTTGCGTGATACGCCACAGCGCTGTGGGGAAGCTTAACTACGAGGGCGGAATTCTCAGTTTTGGCCATTTCATGTACGTTTCAAACTGTCCATTTCAAACGAGCCCTGATTGGCGGAAAGCAGACAAGCCGGATGTGACGCAGAAAAAACAAAGTGGGGCGTGAATTTCTGTTCATGTCATTGGTCTTTGGCATTGCAAGTGCAACTGCGTCGCAATGAAAACGGACGCGAAATGGACATTTTTGAAACGGACACAACTCCCAGTACCGTCCAAGGCTTGTATTATGGTGTAGTTTCACGAATAGAATTGTGTAACATTTTTTGTCAACCTTCTCTGATACACATGGGTGTTCAAAGCAAAAGGACCCGGGCAGAACTCTCGACTTTTAAATTTTTTTTTTAAACAAATCGCCGTCTTCATGCGAATGAAGAGAGCTGCAGTCGAACGTCGTTATGACGAACTAGTTTCGAGCAGCAAATTAGTTCGTTATATCCGATATTCTCTATAACAGTAGAGGCAAAAATCGGCTTTAACAAATCGAAAATCTGGCTCGCGCAAAAATAATCGATACACAAATGCATTTTTTAGGCTTCGAATCCACTGTAAACAAGGTAACCCTTACCTTTCTCCTTGTCGCATTTCAACCTCAGTGAAGCGGAACACGAGTACGTGAAATTACAACAGAACAAAATTCACTCGACAAAACGGGCCTGATTCCTCATTTATTTGATCAAGGGTGTGATCTTCGTCTGGTGGCTACTCACAGCACTGAGCAGGATGAAGTTTCCCACAGTGTCAACGAACAAAAGGGCCTTTATACATCTGCAGTTCCGGACAACGGTGTTTTTTTGTTTTTTTTTTCAAGTAGTTTTTCTGGCTCCTGATCGAATATTTCTTCGTTATATCCGGTATCGCGCGCGGGTCCCACGGCTTCAGTTTCGTTATAAAATAATACGTGCCGTTGAAATAAAGCGTGACCGACCAAAGTTTGTATTTAGGTCGCTATATCAGTGTTCGTCATAACGAGGTTCAACTGTACACCGAGAATACTTTTCTCACTTTAGAAAGCCCGGGGACACGTGAGTAGCATTTGAATTTAACAGCCGTAAGCAGAGAGAGAGAGAGAGAGAGAATTATTTAATGTCCATCTCAGTTTTACAATGTTGTCTACTAGTTACAAACTTTGAATCTGTTCTAGCTGCATTGCAACAAGGGTCGAAGGTGGCTTAATTCGGTTTCCACTGCCGTGGGAAAACTGAATGGCTGACGTTTATTAATTCATTCTTAGACAGCCAAAGAGGCCCTATGCTACGACGATGAAGAAACCCAGAGAAGTAGGTGTGCAAAAACTTCGCATTTAAAATCATGGGTCAATACTCTCCCTCGTAAAGCCTGTAGTTTTCCCTCCGTATGTCCAGAGAGCGAGACGGACGCCGCGGTCGACGGGACACAGTGAAGCGGAAATGGAGCCCTCTGGTGTTCCTTTTCCTTTTGCTCTCCGTTGCTGGTGCCGTCGGTCAGTCAGGTCACCCGAATTCAAGCGCCGTAATTGATGCATCAGCCAGGACCAATTTGGGCGACGGCTGCGCACTCAAGGCTGACGACCTGGCACTTTTGCTTACATTCGACCAGTTGATGCGGGAGTGAACAGCTGAGAACGATTTGTGCCGTTGCGTGCATACTTAAAGCAAGCGGTCGCCATAGCGCTTGTTTCCTACCATCTTAGTATGGGATAACTATTAGTCTAAAGTTTCATGAGTTTAACGTTGGGAAACTATTCATCCAAAACTACATGAATTTAACGTTGGAAAGAATGTTGGTCCCATCAGACGTTATCATCGAGAAACTAAATATGAGAGCGCAACTCAACGCTTCTGATTAACGCGGACATGGCGACACTGCGCCTTGTTTCTAGTTAGGAGAGCGGAGACCACTCGGATTCTGTTCAGCTTTTCCGGAGGTCAAAGTAATTCCTTTTTATTGACTACAACAAGTGCGGGATTAGGAAGGAAATATCTTTTTATGGAAGAGGAAATTTTAAGCCTCCAATATTGTTACAAGAAGGAAGGACAATGGTGCTCTGCTCCACGCATGTTGATCAGAGAAGATGACGAAGTTGACAGCGATGCAAAGCTTCGCTATCGGGTTAATATGACGGCATATTATCAAATCCGTCCTTTCATCTACCGTGGCTCACCCCAGCTTCACTGCCGCCACGTAAGAATATGCTGAGCTTGCGTACTTGAAATGGTTGGGGAAGGTATAGTAAGGATCGAATGGGAACACAAAATGAAAGGGAAAGACACACACACACACACACGCACACACACGCACGAACGCGCACACGCACACGCACACGCACACGCACACGCACACACACGCAACCGCACACGAACACGCACGCACACACACACACACGCAAATACCCACGCACACGCACACACACACATATACACACACGCACACGCACACGCACATGCACACACACGCACGCACGCACACACATACACACACACGCATACACACACTCACGCGCGCACGCACACACACACACGCACACAAACGCATGCACGGACGCGCGTACACAAACCAATGAGGTGTAAAGGATGACATTTACAAAGTAGCCTTCACTCCCGAGGCCTTTACGAATTCCACAGAAATGTAATACCCTGCACCGCACAGTCATTGGTGCTCGAGGGGCTTGAAACGTTTTGGATACTCCAGAGCCACATTTACTTTCTGTCGCTCGCGTTGTCAAGAAGCGCAGAAAAGTACACAAGACCTGCATTCAGTGTCTTCACGAACACCCCAGACGTTATACGTCGAACCCTTTGGATATGCGTATTGATTAGATCAGCCAAGAAATAGGAACCATTGTCATAATAAAAACTCGACTTAGACCTCAAGCTTATACGTCTAATCCCTTGGATATGCATATTGAGTAGATACTGCGTGCTGTGTGCCTGTAAATGTGTATCTTTCTTAAGCACGACCACCCTCAACGCTCAAGAGAAATAAAATTTGCTCAAACCTTTCAATTTGTATTCTGTGTCACCTCTATGTCGTAGGCTAAAAAGCTTCGCTATTCATCCACTTTCACACGGTGGAACAGCTGAGGCGTTGGTTATGAGAGGTCCCAATATTGACCTGCCGAAGACCACGCTAAGAATCTAAGGCGTCATGCGCGCAGAATGGTGCCGCCTGCCAAACTAAGTGCACAAAGAGACATGTCGCGTTTGTAAATGTAGTCCCGGCGCATTTTTCCGGGGAGAGAACCAAGCCGCAGTACTTCAGGTACAGTGTCAATGTTTGGATTACCAGTTGCAGCCTTGCTCGTAGACGTTTCGGCAGTTTCTCGCTGAGAACCAGGTGCTGATGTAGTCAGCATTCAATGAGATGTTGATGGCAGTAGGTAATACTGTTGCGAAAGCAACAACAAGGCAGTTTTTAAAAAGGGGTAGCTGAGGGAACCACCTTGCGGAGCACCCTGTCTCACGTCCTGACGTGTGGTCTTTCCGCTCGTGGGAGTCATATGCACCGTCCTGTCTTAAAGATAGTCGACATCCACGTGGACATCTGTTTCCTGTTACATAAGGTGGCCGTTTCTTTACGAATGGCTCCGTGGGCTACAATATCAAAAGCATCCTTGATACCAATATATGTAGCTATGGCAATATTCATCGACGTCACCTGCCGGGTTATGCCTTGTGATAGCATAGGAACATTAGCTACACTATTTCTTCCGCGTAGGAATCCCGAATTTTGGGATGGGTACACTGCCCTGCTTTCAATGTTTCCGACGAGGCGCTCGAAAACCACCCTTTCCATCCCTTTAACGGAGCTTAAGAGCGTGATGGGTCGATACCATACAGTTTGTCTACTGGTGACTTGCCCGCCTTGCGAACTGGTTTCACAAGCCAGATCTTCTAAATAGCTACTATGCGTTTTGAGCTCCAAAAGTTATTGCACACGGAAAGTATCATATGAAGGCATTTTCACTGTGTGACCTGCGTGTGTAGCCGCTTCGGTTGTGACGAACATCAGCGAAGGGAATAACTGTTATAACCACGGTGAAGTGAGCAGATGAAGTATCACCGAAATTCTTCGTCTTTAGACCTTCACAGTACGTAATCGTGACGTGCGAATGTGAGTAAGCTATGTATGGTGCGAATAGTATACGACTCGATCATGCATTAGAGAAGAGCCCATTAAACGTGCGTATTATCATCCCCTTGTTTCCTCGGAGTGGTTCTTTTCTTCCCACATGTGAAATGTGAGCAACGTTGCGTGTATCGATGTGCAAGGTGGGCGATGCTAGCGGTCGTTAGCGGAGGGGGATGAAGCTTGGCCGCGCGAGTGTTATTCGCTGCAGCTGGCCGTCAAGGGATCTAAAAAATAACCTGTGCTCTCCTCCAATAAAAGGTCAAACTTTATAACAAACTTTGTTGCGAAAGATTTGATTTTGTATTCCGGAACTGTAAAGGATATCCGAGTTCGGAAGGAAGTCACTTATCCGACTCAGACAGATGAAACCGCTTGGTATGTGGCAGTTTTGTATACTGTTGGAGCTATACTACAGCCTGTCTCGATCGCTTCCGGTTTGTTGTGACGCCAGCAGGAGCGGGGCGTTTGCGTCAACGAATCACTGTGAGGACAATGACGAAGACAAGTGCTCTGCTCAATTGGTGGTTTCTCAGCAATCGAGGCATCTTTCGCCACTGAATTAACCCACAGGGGCAACTGGGGGGTGTAACTTCCGTCTGAATCAAACTTAGTTGACTTCGATGTCCCTTTATTACATTGTGAGCGCATTCATCTGCCACACATTGTGCCTGAGCAAAAAAGAGAGTCAGTAATCAGGCACCTCAGGCAAGGCCGTCTGAAAGGGAAGCCGAGAAAAAACAAGAAGAATCGTTCTGACGAACAAAACGACCGCTCAAAACTTACCTATCTAGTGACAACTTTTCTGTCGTAAGATATTCTGGATTTGCCTTGACGTGGCTTCTTTAACAAAAAAAAAAAAAATGTTTATAAGCATTGACCGGTTCTTTATGTCTAGTTCCCTGGACTTTTCCATGCAGAAAACCCGCTCGCTGGCTGTCACCGTGTTCCAGACGTAAGTAGTGTACTAGGCTGCGCCCGCGGAGGCAAGACGCGAGCACAAGACAGTCTGTGCATATAATGGGTTGACGGGGGGCGCACTTGGCGTGTCGGTTAACATGCGCTGCTCGCGCCTGTCGTGATTGGTGGCGGCGAAGTCATTGTTCCTCCCGGAAGGTGCTCCCGGGCAGCGCATACAAGCGGGGATTTGGCGCGGGGGGGACAGGCCGAGTGGCGATCGATCCTGTACGCGCGCCAAGGGCGGCGGAAGGATGACGACGCTCAGCGCCGTTTCCGCAGCGCGCAGGGAGATCCGCGCAGTGTCACGCGCTCCCTCCCTGCTGGCAGCGCGCAAGCGTAATGGTGAAACGGCGCGGGCAAGTGCAAGCGCGTATGACTTGTTGCGAGGGGATTTGCATCTCCTTCGGCCGCCCGGCCCTGGCACATGTCAGCTCGGATGAGCCCCGCCAGCGGGGCCGCTCCACGCTGACAGGGAGGGAGCAGAACGTGTCCCCGGTCCCTCTCCGAGCGGAGGACCTGGAAACGGAGGCGCAGGGAAAACGGGGGGCGGAGAGAGAGAAAAAAAGGCCGATTGTTCTTCCAGCGGCGCAGAAGTGCGGTTCTTGTGACTTGTGCTCGGACGTCTGGGCAGCAGCCTTGCCATCCGCATCCTCGGTTTTGTTTGAGTCCGTGTTTCTGCCACAACAGCTACGCGACTGCCTCGTTGATCTTGAGCTTGACGCTGCGCCGCTGCACGAGCACTGGGACGCGCATATATGCGGACACCAGCGGCAACGGAGCCGCGCGCGTCCCCGACCGTTGCAGAGGCATGCGAGCGTACCCTGTGGACTCCGTAAACGGTGGCGCCTGTCAGACGCCGTATACCATCCCTGCCGAGAAACGAAAATGTGTACGCGCGTAGCCGAGCGTCCTTATTGTTCCTGCCTTCAAGGTCCTTCGCGAGACTCCCGAAAAACGTGTCCATTCGCTCACACGTGCTTGAGCGTTTCTGTTCGTGCCAGTTGACCGGCACGGCTGGTACAGCGGGAGGAAACGTGCTAGCATGCGTTCAGGCAAACCGCACTCGTTTTGTTTTTACTTCGACTCTCTTCTTCTCCCGCCTTACGCTGCCCGACCTTTTTTCACGTTTCGCGTGCTGCGTTCCTCGAGGCTGAGCAATTACTCACACATTAAGTCGTTGCGTGTTGAACCGATTCGCACGCGAGTGAGACCATCGCGCGGCTGAGTTGTCCGTGAGCAGCGCTTGGAGTGCCATAACGCGCGAGAGGTTGTGGCGGCGCTCTGAATGTGGAATTAGAATATCATCACGAGTCTCTTGCGTGCGCGTCATTTCCTGAGCTTTGTTCAGAGTGCGTGCTTTCGTGCACCCGCAGTGTGCGCAAAGATTAGTGTAACAAGGCAGGAGTGATGACTGCGGGCGGATAGAGGAGGGCCTTCAACACGTCTTCGCACGCAAGCAATCTTGGGGCGTGAAGTGCTCAGGCGACGGTATTCACACATGAATCCGTCAACGCGGGCGCGAAGTCAGCGGATAAAGTCGGCGCTCTCCTCAGTCAGACGGAGCCAGCGAGATTGTTTTCTGACCTCCGCTTTTTGTTCAGACTGGGCACTTGCTGGTCCCTTAGTGTTTGAAGCTTTCCTGTTCTTGTGTACATGCAGGGGCGCTGACGCGAAAAACCAAAAGCAAAATATATTTGTTGATCGAAAGGAGCATGAGCAGGGTGAAAAAGCTTGAGACGCTCTAAACGCAATTGCGTGTTGACGCAGAACGTGACCGGACGAGTACAAGGGACTTGTTTTGCCATTGGGCGGGCATTATGTTTGTCGCTCTTAACCGTACGGATAATAGTGCAAATCGTAGAACTGTATAACCCCCAATTACACGGTGAATATCTGAGGTCATATATGAACGGATTGTGCACATTTAAGGCAAACACACTGGGATAGCATTTCGGTGACGAAACAACTTTAACGATTAGTTTTGCATTGTGCCTCAACCGTGACATAGCGAAGGATGTTAGGCTGTAAGGAATCGTAAGTAAACACAGTGTAAACAAGACAGACCAAAGAGTATTCAAGGCAATCTAGCAACCTTTTGATTAATATACCCGTAACCCACGGCCGCTGCTAAAAAAAAATCGATTTTTGCAAACAAAATAAAAAGGAAGGAACCTAAACACTCTGCTTGTGAGCCCTGGCTTACAAAGAGCGCACATTAACCGTAATGCCTGAATAAGGAATCAGCCGAACATGTTTCACCAGTGCTTAAGCTGTAAAAATGCTCTATAATATGCATGTTAATTCGAAAGAATTAAATGCCCTATTCTGCGAAAAGGCAGCGACCAGCGTCGGTGGGACCGAAAGATAACCCTAAAAATGCTCCACCGGGAATACAGAATACAGTTGAAACTGGATATAACGAAGTTGACAAAAATCCGCAATTTTTCGTTACATGCAGGTTTTCGTTACATGCTGGTTTCGACTTAAGGCTCTCGTGAATGAAGCAGAAACGAAACCAAAATGCTAGACATCAGTGAAGTTGAAATCACCCTTCAAGGGTTTATTTTACAGCTTAAAACTGCGTGATTTCAGCCTGCTGCTTTTCCACGATCTTAGCAACTACATGGCACTCCAAAGAAGCAAAGTCACTTACCCCCGTATTTACAAACGTTACTTAAGCACTACTTTTGCTTTTGACAATTTTCGGTGCCTTAAGTTTTTTCAAGGAGCAAACGTAAGGAAGCCTTTTCGCGAAGTTGATGCTCTTTTCCGCACTCAAAGTTAGTGACAAGGTGCTAGCCGCAATACTGTACCGGACTGCTATGTTATTCTTTCTCGCCGGCGGAGATGGCATTTCAAATTGCGAGCTTGTCTTGGAAAGACACAATTTTCGTTTTCTGGCAGTAAAAATCATCACCGACGAACCGACATCACAGATATAGCAGTGGAGACGCTTGACTACACGCCGACAGGCAGGCCAAGCACTTAATCGACTCCGCACTCACACGTGGAAACGCACGGTAGTTAGCGGTGCAGGCGAAATTCGCTAAATGAGTTCATTTCTCCAATCGATTTGTCAGAGAAAGTGTAAGAAACAATGGGTCATAAACGTAGCGAATTCATTACATAAAGGTTAACCGTCGCAACGCCTTCTCTGCATAGTGGTCGCAAAAGCATAGGTTTTAGTGTGGCTGGCAATTGGGAATTGAGAAACTTCGCTCAATCCAGGAATTCGTTACATAGAGGTTCGCTACATCCAGGTTTGGCTGTAAAAGTAAAGAAAAGAAAGCTCGAAGAATTTCGGAACGGGATTCGAACTGGCTGGTGCGAAATTCCGAATGTGTGAGTTCGGGTCTGACACGGAGAGTATTTTTCTTTATTTATTTATTGTACCTCAAATGTCCCGAGTAGGGGTATTACATGAGGGGTGGGCAGATACATGAATTAATGAGGTGATCGACGAAATCCTTGAATTCAGTCGGGTCGGAGTGCTGGATGGCGTCGGTGGGCAAGCTGTTCCAGTCTTTGGCCGTTTGCACAAAGAATGAGTGCAGATCTCCACGATCTTTCAAACGTTTAAAAAATAAATCTATTGCAACACGGAAAAATGGTTAACGACTTCTGCTATGCCATTTAGGCCTTCTTGACTGCTGCATGACTTTCCTTTCTGTGCTCATTCAACGAGCAAATTATTCCCGATTCTCATTCCGTATCCGTTTATATTTATATATATATATATACATATATATATATATATATATATATATATATATATATATATAGGTCAAAACTTGGGTGCAGACACTTGGAAAACACTCAACACATATATATATATATATATATATATATATATATATATATATATATATATATATATATTGAAAAGTCGAACACCCGAGAAGAACAGTAACAGGGACGTTTACTTACGTATCTTTCAAGGGACTTGCCCTCATCAGAGTAAAGTTGCATATTTAGGTCTAAATCTGTAACAGTTGTATGGATGACGGAGGCTTATGACAATCCGTAATATCCTGCCCCTGCAGAGAGGGGACAATGGCGTGTTCTTTCTGGTAAGGAGGAGGATTAGCCGCCAGTGTCTGTTATGTGGGTCGGGATTATTACCTTATCCTAACTCCACTCCTATCGTTATGGTGAACGGTTCAGGATGGTGGTGATGATGATGGTGCGGGACGTACTTTCGGAGAAATCTTAACGCGGAGCCAGGCATACATCCCAGCTTTTTATTTAAAAAGAATTGCTTTTCTCTGTGTGGGGGCCGCATCATTGGTTTACTCCCCAAATCTAGGAAGAAAAAATGAATCATTCGGCCATTACAAGTGTTTATGCAGCATACATTGGAGGAGTGCCGACACAAAGTTTTTGTGTGACGTTCTTTCTTCGCTGCTATGGGTGCCTACTAGCCCACTAATCATAGAATTGCACATTAGATGGTCGATCGCAGCGTAAATAATTATTTACAGCCTCGTTTATTCGTGCCAGTTTCGGTTTCGACGGAACAAACACCGATGCGGCCGCCATGACAGGAGGGCGCCCATGACGTCACTGTTCTCGTCGCACAACGGCCGATCTGGACGTGGTTGCACGCGCCCGGGCAACATGACGTAAGCCCCAATATTGTGACGTGATGCACAAAGCGGAACAGCGGGAGCCAACAGCAGCCAGCGCGTTGGCTACGTCACGGGAGCCCTGAAGTCGGCAGTTTGAGGCGTGGCGCTCAACGTGCCATGCTGATGCCGATGTCGAAAGGGTATCCTTCTTGAGCTTTTTCGTGCGTGCAAAGATTAAATTGATCCAAAATATGTTATACTGAACGGTTGCTGTTGAAACTTCCTGGAAGATGTCTCCATATACAAAGGAAGCTTTTCACATAGTTATCTCAGCTTTGAAATTTCGTGTCAGTACTCCTTGAAAGGTTAAGACATAAACCACTTCTGTCGGCTGTCCATCTGATGCTCTTATATAGCATTTTTCCAGTGACAGCGTGTAAACAAACTGCCTCTCTCCCCACGCCCCTCCCACTCCATAGCACCAGTCCCATCCACAGCGTCTCCAATCGCTCCGCCCTCCTCGGGTTGAAGGCCAAACTGATGTTGTTCCGGAGAAAAATGAATTGGTAGGCACCGTTACACCAAAAGAGGTCGGCAAGGAACCCAGGAATGCTAATAGCATTACAAATCTTTTTGAGCAACACGCCAATTGAATACAAAAAACATCCCACCGGTGCATTTATTTTAGTTGCGTGAAATGCTTAGCTTTGCCTGAATAACATTTCAGAGCGCGAAAAGAAAGGTGACGGACGGAGGAATCGCTATTGGTGCTGGGAAACATCATCTCCATCTCCATCAAAAATAGGTGTGAATTGCAGCATGCGCAGAAGCGTCCGATAGGTGGTGTGTTGCTGTTCCCGGAGCCCGCCAATGATGATGCCCCATCGCTGCACTCGGAAAACTGTTGGGCTCTCGAACAGACGCTCGAGTAAACTTCCCCCAACGAGTGAGTGCGTGGAGTGGTGGGAAGACACTGATGAGAAGAGTAACGGTAAGGTCGCAAGCAGAGTGGCGGCGCGCAAAGTTTGTGGCCACACAACGCGCCGGCCGATCGATGCGGCCGACAACTTCGTCTGGACCCCTGCAGCAGCAAGGCCTGTTCCACGCGCGCGCTTTAATTATGCCGGCGCGCGCTTTAATTGTATCTTTATACGGCCCCGAGCACCATCGAAACCCAATTTCCCCGGCTTCAATTCGGCTCTAAAGTAGACGAATGGGCGCCAGACCGAAGCGGGCATCCGCACGGCACCCCGTTCGGAGCCGCTGTCGTGGAGCGCACCGAATTAGCCGGGAAGATTGACCAGCCAAATAAACAGCGCGGCCTACGACTCGGCTGCATCCCATTAAGAATGCATTTTACTACGAGCCAGGTACGTGGAATGCCGATTGCCTGGCAGATCTGCTTCGCGTCCCGCGCGCCACCGATGCGGATGCTACTTGCGCATGGCGTGGCAGTCCTTTCAATTGCCCAGAGAGCGAGCGCAGGGAACAGGGGACCGCGCTAAGTTATCGCCCGCGCACGGGTGTTCGCGTGCTGCACCGTTGCTGGTTGTGCGGCCCGGACCAAGGGCGTTCTCGCGTCCGACAAATTAGTAACGCGCCGCGATCTGCACCGAAACGACTCGACGCGCTGCTTAATGTAGGCCTCTCGAAGGCATTCTGTTTATCAAGCCAGGGCCAGATGGAAGGTCTGGCGGTGCCCGCGTTGGCCCGAGCGTTAAATATTTATCCCCCGCCGTATTAACGGCCCCGAGTGGCGCATCTCAATAGTTCAACCGTATGCACCACTGACGATCGTTGCGCATGTGCGGCTGGCCGTTAGCGCAGAGACGTGTTCCTCTTCTCTTCGCAGTGGCGACTGCGCGGTCCTGCAGTGCGGAGCAGGGGCGTGTCTGCAGAACTCTCCGAGTGTACTGTCGATGTTCCGACTCCTTAGTCGAGTGGAAATCATTTCGTATACGCAACGTGTACGATGCTGTGGCGCTACTCACTAAACACGCAGGTGTTTCGGTGCGCGGTTTCTTCCGACTTGCGGTCACCCACCCTGCGCTACAATTTTTACGTCACACGAACTTTGAGAGAAATATTGGTGATGCAAATAGGCCACACAGGCAGAATTACGTCTGTGCCGGCATTCTGTAGATGTTATTAGATGAACATACATACTAGATGCACGCACATATTAGATGAAAAAAGCGTCATAGCCGGCAACCTCATCATTACCGTATGCTTCGCTCAGACTGCCGCCTTCCATGTGACTTAACTAAGCGAATGACCTTTTCAGGTTCTAAATTAAGCGTTTCTGCGTGAACTCAACGAAGAAACCCTGCTGTCCGTCGGAAACGCTTCATGGGTCGCACTTCCTCACAGAATACAAAAATGTTACTAATGAAAGACGTTCCGGCCTTCTTCGTATTCTCACATAAGACCGGTTATTTGTCCTTCAAGAAAGTCTTCTCAGCAGACAATTTTTGTGTGGTAGTGAAGCTGATTTTAGAGGGGCTTGGTATGATAATACTTCATAGGGATGTACGGTGCTTATTAAAATAATTTCATAAAAGGGCCTAGGACTTTCTTACTTTGGAATCAAACTGCCTACACTACGCCTGAAAGAAGTCTTCTGAGCAATACATGTGTGTGTAGTAGTAAAGCCGACTTCAAAGGGGCTCGGTGTATGCTAGAACGGCTTATTCGACAGTTCCTGCTAGGGAGTTCCTGCAATTTTTAAGGACGATAGTCTTGCTTGGGCTAACTTGAACGGGAGAATTTTGGTCTGCCTGTCTGTCTGTCTGTCTGTCTGTCTGTCTATCTGTCTGTCTGTCTGTCTGTCACTCGATTCAGCCAGCCGACACAGAGAAACAGTTGCTGCGCAATAGTCTTATATACCCACAGCCAAATCTAAACGTCTAAGTCCGGTGGCAATGTTCATACCTGTCAGCATTGTTGAACAAGAACAAAACATTACGCAAATATGAGGCAGAAAATCAATACACAAAGGATATTTGCAGTATTCCTTTATAGATGCTTACTTTTTGCGATAGCAAATCAAATACTATGTCCAGTGCAGAAAAAAAAAATCACTCCGTCGCCTGCTGTCGCCCGCACCACTATAACTTCTGGCGGCATTTTGAGAAATCAAACAGAAGCAGTTACGAAAGGTTCCACTAGATAGTTTCGACGTTCCGCTTGGAACGCACGTTAAGTAAGGAAACGTGGTTCTATAAACGTTGAAGTAGGACGCCTCGATTCACGCGCGTCTCTGCCGTACGGCAGCGCTGGCATGGAGGCATCCGGCCTGGAGCAGTAGAACGCGGTAAATTTAAATTGACTTGAGCAAACCTCTAGCGTGTTTACCTTGGAAGAAGTGCGACGGGAGAGGAACAGCATGAGAGGTGAGCGGGAAAGCAAAGGGAGGCATTTACTTGGCAAAAGCCGGCGAAAGACTCGCCTTTCATCGACATTTGCAATGAAAGGAGACGATACGCGGCCAGTTTTTTTGTTGTTGTACTAACGTGCTTGCGGTTATAAGCTTAGCCACTCAGATCTGCCGCTTTCCGACGTTGAGCTGACATACCACGGCTCGCTCGTCTCGCGGTGTGGTTACCAGGCTAACCCTGGTATTCTTAGTCCCTCCTTCGCTCGTGCCTCCAGTGGAGATCCTTTAAATGGATTTCCCCATGCATAAGCATTGCGGAATCCACCCCTCAGCCGAGTAGAGGGAGCAAATGGAGTGGGGGAGGGACTCAGAATACGGCCCTAAGAGGCGGATGTGGACACCTTTCTTTCTGGATTTGTCGGCGCAGCATGCACCCCTGGAGATACATCAACCATTTTGCGAGAAACTTAAGCGTCTCTGCCCAGTTTTTTTTATAACTAAACGCCGAAAGTTCAGCTTCCATAACATACGTGTCATCATGATAATCATCAACAACCTGCTCAGGTCCACCGCAGGACGAAAGCCTCTCTCATTGACCTCCAACCGCTCCTGTCCTGCTCCTGGGGACTGAGGGCCGAGAGATGAGTTGGTCAGTCATGGGTGGGGGAGACAACTGTTACACCTGGGTGGCCACATCCTTCTCTGGTGAGGGAGTGCTGTTTGTGCACCCAAGAGCTTTTATATCTAGTTTGGCCATTTTGTCTAGTTTACCTACTAGTTTGTCTAGTTCACCTATCTAGTTTAGCCGCATAGGTACCAGGAATGTTGGTTACTTCCGGAGCAGGCAGCGCTCCATACCTGCAGGGGTTGGGCTTTGTATGTATGTATGTATGTATGTATGTATGTATGTATGTATGTATGTATGTATGTATGTATGTATGTAGGCATGTATGTATGTATGTATGTATGTATGTATGTATGTATGTATGTATGTATGTATGTATGTATGTATGTATGTATGTATGTATGTATGTATGTATGTATGTATGTAGGGAGCAATAAAACTTTGAAGATGGTAGAGAACACAAGAAAAGAAAACTTCGACCAATGTAGAAGCCACGATTGTTGCCAACGTTTCAGCAAAGAGACGTGCCTTCTCTTTGCTGAAGTCTTTTTGTTGAAACGTTGGCAACAATCGTGGTTTCTACCTTGTTCGAAGTTTTCTTTTCTTGTATGTATGTATGTATGTATGTATGTATGTATGTATGTATGTATGTATGTATGTATGTATGTATGTATGTATGTATGTATGTATGTATGTATGTATGTATGTATGTATGGTGTGCGTGTATGTATGTATGTATGTACAGTAATCCCTCGTTATAACAAAATGGCTTTACTCGAAATATCTCTTTATTCGAAATTTCTTC
The DNA here is from genome assembly GCF_048455015.1 of Haemaphysalis longicornis. Taxonomy (NCBI): domain Eukaryota; kingdom Metazoa; phylum Arthropoda; class Arachnida; order Ixodida; family Ixodidae; genus Haemaphysalis; species Haemaphysalis longicornis. Next base: position 369,224,716 of record NW_027526203.1, on the reverse strand, counting down.
TAATCCCAACCCAAACACAGACATTTTAGGCAGCATTACTCGAAGCGCACGAAAAGCTGCACACGCTTAGAGCGCAGTGGCGAACGGAAGCGTCGCCGAGCGGCGGCGACCCAGCGGCGAGACAGGCGGTCAACATGGCAGGTTAACAAGCTGGTGTTTCCCCGGCGATTTTCTCGAGCCGGTCATGCTCGATTCGCGCCATCCGACTTTAGACGAACGGTCCAAATGCGTGGTAGGGTGATTGAATTTTGTTCTTAGACATTGGTTAATGGCGTGGACGCGACGGTGCGTGAACACTGACACTCGAAGCGTAGAATTAGCTGTGTCGTCGACAGCGGGGCACCGCAAAACTTGTTTTGTAAACTTCACGGCTGCCCACCTCGGGAGCGAAAACCGGTCAGTTTTCATGATTGCGCTGTGTATCCACACTGAGAGTTAATGGTTGTTTTTTGAGCTCAACAAAAACAACCTCGGACTCAAACCACGGAATTTGCGACGATGCTTTCCAGCGCGAAACTCTCGCAGCTTTCCGTGATGCCCCCCTCCCTCCCCCCTTCTATAAAAGTGGCCACTGCCGTGTATTCTCATTCGCTCTACAGTCTGCGAGGCGTTCAGACGCCAGTCACTACCTGGTCGAATTGGAGGAGGGGTTTATCGCGCCCTGCAAGAACACGAAACAGCCAAAGATCACCGCCTTTTTTGCACCTGAATAAAGCTCTTCTCCACTGAATACATTGTGATTTAATTCTTCGTAGTTGTGGCGCAATTAAAGTTTAACTACTTTAGCTTTTCTGGAGTGGTCGCTTATATCGAAATAGCGCTTATAACGAAATTTTCAGCCGTCCCACTGACTTTGTTATAACGAGGGATTACTCTTTGTATGTATGTATGTATGTATGTATGTATGTATGTATGTATGTATGTATGTATGTATGTATGTATGTATGTATGTATGTATGTATGTATGTATGTATGTATGTATGTATGTATGTATGTATGTATGTATGTATGTATGTATGTATATATGTGTGTGTGTATGTATGTATGTATGTATGTATGTATGTATGTATGTCGCAGCGTATGGGTGATTTAGTGCAAATATATTTTGTTTTGCTAAGCACAAGCAGGCAACTTGTGTGCACTACATTCCCTGCGCTGATGAAAGCACGTTTCAAGTTTGAAGTTTGAAGTTTTAAGTTTTAAGTTTTAAGTTTTAAGTTTTAAGTTTCAAGTTTCAAGTTTATTTTGAGACATGTAAGTTATATGGCTTAGGAGAAGGGAAAAAAAGCCGCAGCTTAGCAGCTTCTTCCCCTGAGGTACATCGGCAACAAGGGTAGCGTACAGCAGGTAGCAAGAAACAAAACAGCAATGCAGTTTTTGGTGTAATCAAATACAGTTGAATACTTATACATAGCCCGCGTACCATTAAAAATATTCTTACATAAGAATTCAACAGAAATATATCCAAAACAAATAGTATCAAAGACATGGCAATAAGAATGGCAGAGGTAGGGTTAACAAGAAGGCAAGTGAACTACTGAACAATAGGCAACCAAAGTAATACATACACTGAAGGCCCCTTATAAAAAGAGTTTTTATCTGTTGATTAAGGATTGGGGAGACCAAATCGGTTAAGCAGAGTAGGCAGCGCATAATTTAGCGTTTGAAAGCCGTAATTAGTCCGTGGGCGAGGCACGTACCAGCGTTCATGATGACGTGTTTGATGGGAGTGCATGTTCTTTTGTAAAATAATTGTTTCCGCAATAAAAGGCGCTCGACGTTCGGATAATGATTTGTACAGTTGAAGCAGGCGAGAATGATAGAAAGAAGAGTAAGTTTAATTATGTTATATTTTGAGTACAAGTTCTTCCTCAGGGATAGCGTATTTGAAGAAAACTTGGTGGGCTCTTGTTTTGCTGAACCAACCAAGCTGTATAGAAAAAAGGCCCTCTTGGCAAGAGGGCAGAAGGAGAAAAGAAAAGAAGTAAAAAAGGGACATCATGGAGTTTGTGTGAACAGTTCGATGAACATCGTTATCACAGTAGTATTTTAAATCTGTTCAGTGACGCCTATCTCATCCAGGTATTCAAATAACGCCACTAGTGCTTTGCGTTGAGCTGAAGGGGAGGGCCATGGACCGGGGAATACCTTTAAGCTGACCGGTCCTGGGCGTAGGTGCTCGATATCCTGCTCCAAACGGCACCTTGCAAGCATATAAGCTCACCAGTCTTATAGTACGTGTTCCACGGTTTCCGGCGATCAGTAGTTATCACAGTAAGCATTCGAGATTGCGCCCAGTCGAAACATTGATTGATTGATTGTAGGGTTTAACGCGCTGACGCAACGCAGGCGATGAGGCGCGCTGTAGTGGAGGGCTCCAGATTAATTTTGACCACCTGGGGATATTTAACGTGCGCCGAAATCTCGTATACACGGGCGTTTTTGCTTTTCGCCTCCATCAGAAAAGCGGCTGCCGCGGCCGCTTTTCTGATGGAGGCGAAAATCAAAAACGTGCTGAGCACGAAGGCTTCGTGCTGAGCCACCGCGGCGGGTCCCAGTCGAAACAGGTATGTTTTCGTAAGCGCTGCGTTTAGGCGTAATCGGTGGTATAAAGTTTCTAGTTGGCGCGGAAGTCGCTCTGGCAGCTTAAATCTGCGCTCGGGGTCTATGGAGTGCAAGAAGGCATAATGGTGCTCTGGAAGAGACCGGAGACGGTTCTGCTCCATTAAAACAGGTCCCTTCGTCATAGCTGAGGCGTCATGCTTGGTGAAGAAGACCTTCCCCATATTATGCATTTCAAGACCCCTGCGAGCTGCTTCATCTGCCTTCTCGTTCCCTGGAACACCACAGTGCCCTGGAAGCCACTGAAATGTCCCTTGGTGCCCAGTGTCTTTGGCTAGATGGTGCAAGTATGTTATTTCACGAAAGGAGTGTTCGTGAAGGCTGAAACAGGCGTTACGCTGTAGGCTTTGGAGCGCTGCCTTGGAGTCTGTAAAGATGGTTCATTGTCCCGGCGGTTGGCGGAGAATGTATCGGGCGGCTTCCTTGATGGCGTAAAGCTCGGCTGACATAGATGACGTTGCCCGCTCGAGGCGATGAGAGAAAGTCTGGCCAGTGGTCAAAATAAAGATCCCTGAGGAACTACGATCAAGCGTACGTGAGCCGTCTGTAAAAATTTGGTTTGTGCTTGAGTATAGGCGACTAATGTGGCCGAGTGTTAACTACCCATTCTCCCGCTGAGTAGCATGAGTAAGGTTCTGGCAAACCGTTCGGCTTTCTACTCTAATAAAGAGCTCTCTCTCTCTCTCTCTCTCTCTCTCTCTCTCTCTCTCTCTCTCTCTCTCTCTCTCTCTCTGTATAAGATTTTTCGAGGGACTCTGTAAACCTGGGGAAAAACGTTCTGTGGCAATGGAGAGAACGCCACGCGGGGTAAGCAAACTGTTTTGTGTTACTGCGCCAAAGTAGTTCCCGATAATCTGGTTTTGGTTTCACTTTCGGCGTGACAGATACGCATTTGCTACACAGTTAGTTTCTTCGCATGAGCTCAGCGGTTGATTGCAGTGAACCACGATCACCGAGCATGCAGGCATATTGGCGTCTCCTTCGCTACGCTTCATTTTTTTCTGAGCACGAGCTAACGCTTTGACTGGAGAACTCAGACCGACTTAATAAATTATATCGCGGACGATACCGTCCAACCCTTAACCGTCGAGAAATGACGTGAATTTTGTCAGCGCTGTGGTTTTGAAGGCATGCACATGTAAACTCTTCTGGTGCTGAAAACTGGGCAGCGCCACTTACGTGTTTAGCGTGCTTATATGTAGTGGGCGTGGTATACCGAAAGAGCGGCACCCACACGCTACGGCGCGAAGTCAAATCCCATTTATATTGCGTTGAGTGTGTTGAAGGGTAGAACTATCGTGCCGTGGTACCTTCAGGTGGTCTTCCAGTCGCCAGACAACGCCGTTTTCCTCGTTGGGGACTTCAGGGTACCACGCGGAACTTCCGCCTTCAGCCACGCGGCAGTAGGTTCGCTTACGCCGGCAAGCTGGCTAACGGAACGAAATGTGGAAGCGATGGAGAGCCCCCGGTTGCGTGTCTCAATTGGGCGTACACGTTGCAGAGAACTTGCTTCGTTTGTTTGCACAACTTTTGGTCCGCAAGCTTCTTGAAAATCCTATGCGGGTTATGAGCCATTGCACTCTGTGAAGGTGGATCACTTGTGAAGCTTTTTAGTACACGACATAGAGGTAGATGACGCAGAGTTTAGGCGAAACGTATGAGCGAATTTTATTTCTCTGGAGCGCTGACGGTCATCCCTGAGAAATACGAATGCATGGGCGCACAGACTTTTGTTTTCAATCTACTGACCCTGAAAATGATACCTAATACTCACTAATCTATTGAATATGCATATACATGTGATGAGGTCTATATATATAAGCTCAGTGAGGCATAAGTCATGTTTTGATATTGAAAATATTGTCTGTTGTTCACAAATATACTTACGATGCATCTCCAATTAAGTGATGACACGTACAAGCGTGAGGTACAAATATTGTTTTGAACGGCGTGAGATACTTAGGTGGTCGCTGCGTGCTTATAGCGCACACACAGTGACGTTTGTTTCCCAACACCTCGTGCTTCAGCCTCAGGAGTTCTTGTTCTAGGCGATCAAGTATACACGGAGCGCCGGCCATATAAGCTTGGCTTAATAATTTATCATCTCTCTGAACAAATAAAATTAGTCCTATGTCAGTACGTACACCACGGCACCCCTATTATCATTGTCATCGTCCTTAACGTAAAGAGTCCACGAGCGTGCATCTCCTCGGAGATTCCCTTCTGAGGACGCGGATTCTACCTAAAGTTCCAGAGGTATGAGCAAGATTTCTATTTGGGGGAGTGGTCGTGCGCATAAACCTCATCAATAGTACAGAAGCAGCAAGAGGATGCGTGATAGGCGTCGGCATGGCCACAACAATAACTGCTCTTAGCCTAACTAAAACCCTCTGTATTGAAACACCCTACCGTATAAGAGGATTTCAATACACTGTTTACAGACATACAGTATATATGTCACAGGTTAAGTACACACACACACACACACACACACGCGCGCGCACACACACACACACACGCGCGCGCACACACACACACACACACACACACACACACACACACACACACACACACACACACACACACACACACACACACACACACACACACGAGCGCGCGCGCGCACACACACACACAGAGAGAGAGAGAGAGAGAGAGAGAGAGAGAGAGAGAGACGCGCACACACATTATTTACTTATTGTTTGCTTGCCTTTAAAACAAATTTGCCTGTTACGCGCAGTTTCAGGTGACATCGCCTCTCTATATTTCTTTCCCGGGTTTTGCAGGATGGACATTTAACGAATCCCCGCACAGCAGAACACTCGCCTGGATGTTCACGTCCAGGGACAGCCTAGTGCGGAAAATTTAGCGTGCGCCGAAGAGTGTCCGAGCACCACGGAGGAGGAAGGGGCCAAGCAACGGTCTCACGCGAGCAAATGAGTGCCAGTCCAACTTAACGAAGGAGGGTCGAGGGAAAAAAGGTCGGCGGGTGGTCGAGAGCTGCGGGCAGACGCCGCCGCAGCACCTCCAAATGTGCGGCTTTTGCGTGGAACGTGATCCCGCGCCGTAATTGAGGGGCGGGTAGGCGGGGATAAAAATCACTTCTGTGTTTAGACTTTATTAAATATCGATGTGTCAGGGCACCCCTCAGCGCACTGGGTGCTGGGGGTGGCCCGCCGCGTGTAATGGAGGAATGCAGCCATTAATACCGCGGCCGGCCGCGACAAGGGGTCGGGCCACGACAAAACGGCACCTTGCGCCCGGGAAGTTCGCGTATATTTATCTGCCTAATCCAAGTCGCCGAGTGAGCGGCGCCCAGGAGCAGGGACCCGGTGTTAGTTATTTAGCGCCTGTGAATAAATTAGTTTGTGTTTTGCGGCCGGCTCCCCAAGCCCTGACAGCGCGCGGGGATTTGGAAAGAGCTGAGTGACGCGTCCATCCCCCGCAGGAAGGGGGCGCAAGATAAGTGTTGGAGCCGGGGGCTTAGGCCTGCGGGATTTGCATAAATTGACGTCCTCCCCCTCCCCTCGGCTCGGCCGGAAGCGCAGCATGTGGCTCGCCATTAAACCGCTTTTGGAGGGCCAAACTTCCCTTTGGCTCGGCCATCGCGTGGCTCGGCCCTGTTGTGATGTACTTGCTTTGCAAATCGCCATGTCGAGGCGTTTTCAACCGTCGGCAGGTCGGCGGGCTGCTGTGTACTTCATCGTCCGCAGCTTACAGCGCCCCCTCTGCTGAGGCAAGTTCGTTGGATAATTTCTTAGTTGGGTGCGAACTTGTTATGCTGTTTGCCTGCTAATACAGTTATTCGAACGCTTCCTTGTTAACTTATAGAACTTTCTTGATCATTATAAACGAAGCAGCGCCACAGGTAATTAACGGTCTGGCTAGTCATTAGAAAGTCATTGTTGTATTTTTTCGTGTCATTATATACCTCCAATTTTGATCTTTGTGCGCCAAGCTACAGTACTTTGGAACTACCATGATGTAAGATTTACGTGACGGTGACATATTTTATAACCCGGCCACAGCTAAATTGCGTGATTGTGTGGCTAGAATTTTTTCGCATTCATAACTGTTCTACTTGACTGTTAAGTGTCGCAGACACTGCGTCGGAACGTAAGTACCTGGAAGCATATCGGTATGAAAGTTGTATGGCCATAGTTATCACAATGTGGTCTGGTTATCACAATGGTTCGGGGTATCGGCAGTATTTTGTGATTGTAATCATTTCGGTAAGTCAGTCAGGTAAAGGAGGCTATTTCGCCGAAATTAAAGAACCGTACACGATGTCACGAAAAGTATGGCTCTGTGCTGACACATATGCGTATAGCGCAATGCGGAACGGCAGGAGCGCGTGCACGAGGTTCGTCATCTGCCGAGTTGGCTTGCTCCGTAGAACACATTTATTTGTCGTTGCGGTGCTGTTACAGTCAAACATTCTGACGGGGGCATTGGCTATGGTTATCAATCTGTCAAAGATTAACTCTTGGCAAGCTTTTAATACGTACTATTGAGATCATCACGTCCACCATGACGGGAGCTTAGAGAAGCTTACCGCCGTGGCGGTCGTGTTTTGAAGAAGCTGCGCGAATTTTCAAATTTTCGACAGGAAATTTGTTATCTAGGTTCTAATACTTTCACACTGCTCTTTCATAAAGCCCCAGAGCACCTTTGCAACAAATTTGTACCTTCTAGCGGCAATACTTTTACGGATATAAACATTTTCTTTTTTTTGAGCGCGAGGGTGACCGCGTTGAGTTACACCTGCAGTGTCCGGGCAACTAAAACAAACCTAGCTAGCTTCCGCGACAGGGTGGCCTCTTAAAGTCCATACTCGCGTTATGGTGGGATTGTTCCGATAGTTTGACAACTTAAATCAGCTCGCTAGGCACATTTTTGGTAAAGTTGCAGCCAAAATCCCAAATGTAAACATAAAACAGTCATCATAGCCCTATTTGCCGAAGCCGTGCCTGTGCAAAATAAATCGCAGGATAAGCAAGTAATTCACCCGGTGGGGCCTCTAAACAGTTGAAATAAGGTTAAAAAACCCTTTCGCTGCATCGCACATACACTTAGAAACAAGGAAAGGCCGTATAATAACAGCGCTCGTCGAAACACAATATAAGCAACCCGCAGTATACCCACAAGCCTAACCAGCCCAGCCAGCGGGGTTAATTTTGAAAAAAAGGACATTCGTTAGGGAGGGGTCAAAGATTGTTGGCGAAGCTAAAGGAGACCTTCCGCAGCATGAGAAGAAGGGAAAAACTGTAAATAAGTTCAGCGCTATGTCAGAAACGCCGCGCCCATACCGGGCTAAGAATGGGACGACGGCCCACGGACACAGAAAGCATTGCTGAAAGTTGAATAACTCGACAACCCGTTGGCGCGCAGAAAAGTACAACTTGCCGTGACCGCCAGAGAAGGGCAACCTAGATATGTAATCGGTATTTATGTAGAAAATACGGAAAGACGGTCTTTCCATAACGGTCGTGGTCGCAATGTTTACGGACTTTAGAGAGCCCAGGGTTGCCTAACTTTTGCGCATCCCTGCTTAAAGGGTCACCGTTGTTGGCTTAGCGTACGATAAGCAGTTTTTGGCTTAGAATAGCATTAAAAAGGCGAGTAAGGACTCTAATACAATTTAAGAGGCCTTTTTGGCCGACTGCGCTTCAAGCTACTCATTTTTTCCGTAGCTATACACTTGAGCATGGCACTGGCTTACCTTTCCAACGGCCAGACGTCAATGGATCTCAGCAGTAAGCCAGCGTCTCAGCTTATTCCTTCGAGCTCGTATAAAAAGCAAAACCGTCAAACGCTGGCTGAATGTCACTGCAGGCGTGCGCGGCAACGTTGTCCGCGGGAAACTTCTCTCGCTCTCTCGCCCTTTTTCGCCTGGCTCTCTGTGTCCAACCAATGCAGGTATGGAGTGCTGCCTGCTCCGGAAGTAAGCATCATCCCGGATACCTAAGGGGCTACACTAGAAAGGTTCAACCATGCTAGGAGGGAGACACTGGTGGGATTTGCAGAGATAAATAACCTGAAGTTGATGAACACATTCGTCTAGAAACGAAAGATTAGGAAATAGACGTGGAAAAGCCCCGATGGTACAACAAAAAAACGAAATTGACTTCATTTTAGGCGACAATCCAGGTATCGTGCAAGTCGTAGAGGTGCTAAGTAAGATTAGGAGCAGCGATCACAGGATGGCCAGACGCAAGCTAAGTCTGAATATCAAAAGAGAAAGAAGGAAACTCGTTAAAACTAAGAAACCCCGCATGGAGTCAGTCAAAGACAGATCGCAGGAGTAATGAGGAATGAGGAGTAAATCTAAAGTAATGAGGAATAAGCATGCCAAAACCGTCCTCTTCAGCTTAGGAAATTAAACGCCAGAAGAAGTAAAAAAGTATAACTAACTCGGATTGATGGGTAGTGGTGACCCCAACCACGGGGGAGAAATCTGGCGCAAAATAGGTATGGGTGCACTCGGCAATCACTCCCAAATAATGAAAAGTCAAAAGAAAAATCTACAACCAGTTTATACTTCCGGTTACGACATACGGAGCTGAAACTTGGCGCCTTACTAAACAACTCGAAAGCAAACTTGGGTGAGCTTAAAGGGACACTGAAGTGAATTTGTCAAGCTCCCGTTTTTGCTTGCACTGCGTAGACTGGCTCAAATGAACACACTTTTCATCGTTCATCCCGTTGACAAGTCGGTAATTATTTTATAAAGCTCAAAAGAAGAAAAACTACCATGCGCGGTCTGCGGCGGCCGCACCAACTAAACGCTGTGACGACGGGAAAAAGTGCACCGTGATTGGACGATGCCCACGATTAGCATTCAAACAAGTTTCGGTTTCGGTTCTGTAATACAACATGCTTGACATCCGACGTTATCTGATGGGCATTCTGGATATCTCAGTAATCGTCATGCCGCGCTTCTACCATGTTTCCGGCTGTAAAATGCCTAAGATAACCTCCCAGGACGGCTTGGAATCGTAGCATTCACTAGCCGAGGCCTACGCAGTGGATGAACGCCCTCCGCGTCACCGCATACGCTCAAATGTCATGCGTTTTTCCCGCATATTCGGAGCGTCCCTCACTCATGCCTGTATAGAATCCCGATTCTAGCCACCCTACCTGTATCGTAAAAAGCGTGTTCGCACCAGGCCAAGGGTCTGCTGATTTTGGCCTGTGCCCACTGCCCGCAAGCAGTCGGTGCTTATGGCAACAGCACGCCAACGAGAACTGGCTAGCGCGAGAGTGTCAGTCTGCGCGCGTTCTGCGAACTCGCTAGTAGAGCAGTGAATGTTACGGCCCAAAAATGGTGAACTCAGTATAGAAAACATCGGCCAAAAAAGGAAAAAAATCAGCTTACAAAAAAAAAGTACCCTCGGGGATTCGAACTTGCGACTTGCAAAACATCCTACTTAGGGCTCGAGGCCACTCGGCCACGGGCCGCTATCGATAGCGGAAATATAAGGTATATAATGTATAACCAGTTTACACTTTTATTTTGTTTTAGCGTTTTAAGCAGCTTAGGTGACTATTTGTTGTATAGCGCTCGTGCACTAAGCGCCCCACAAATTTCCACAATATCTCACGTCTTAAATTGCATTTCTTAGACGGAAAAGCGTTCGCAGATGCGTAGTCATGCAGCTGACCGCTGTGCTTGTTCACCCAGCCCAAAAAAATGCTTCCTGCTCCCTAGTGTTACTCTGTACGGTGAAAGTTTCAGTTGATTTTATTTTCTTAGTACCAATATTGACTTTGTTGACTCTTCTCCCGCCTTCAAGTGGCCTTAGATTTTACTACTAGCGTACCAGTCAGCGAAGCCTCGCATGTGGGCATGTGCAGCGCTTGTGTGGAGTGACCTGGACTTGGAGCTTGATACAGTGTACAAACTAACAAACTAAAGAAATGCACATTCTTCCATTCACAAACGTGTCGTGGCTGAGTTTCAACTGAGCGAACGAATTGCGACGATCCGTCGGCGGCCGGCGGGCTGAATGCTGTACAATAATCACTGGGCCGACTGACCCTGTCGGAAGGTTGGCGAGCCGTGCAGTAGCGCAGTCAAGCCGAGTCATCTCCTCCTGACGTCACACGAAAACGCCACAGAAAATGGGCGAGGATGCAGAGAGGAGGTCAGCATTTTCGAATTGATTTGTCTACTAAATAAATCCGCGTAAACGCACTCAGAGTGGTCGAAACATGGCTTGTGGACTCCGGACTACAATTTGCGCTAGTAATCCCGCAATGTTTACAAATCACTTCAGTGTCCCTTTAACGGGCCATTGGACGAATAATGTTAGGAGTGACACTCAAGGACAGGAAACGAGCTACCTGGGTCAGAGAACAAACTAGAGTAGAAGATACCATAGTTCAAATAAAGAAAAAGAAATGGATTTGGGCTGGCCATGTAGTGAGACGAACCGACAACAGGTATACAATTAGGGTAACAGAGTGGATACCAAGAGCTTAATCTAGAAGAAGGGGAAGGCCATTAGCCCGATGTAGGGATGAAATACAGAAATTCGGGGGTAAACTGTGGAGAATCATCATCATCATCCTTATTGCATAAGAGATAAATTGGGCGTGGATATTTCAAGTAGCGATGCTGCCTATTAATCGTTCGCAGCTTGGTAAGAATCACTTACAACAGGCGACCGTACCCATCATCGACACCCCCTCCCCCCCCCCCCCCCAAACAACAACAATTATTAAAATTTTATATTTTCAAACTACCCAAACTACTATCAGCCTGGGGGCATTACTTTTGCACACTTTTGTGCGTTTGTACATGTGGTACATGTCATGAGAGGGCACACGACATAACCCGTATAGAAATGGGATGCATCAATCAATCAATCAATCAATCAATCAATCAATCAATCAATCAATCAATCAATCAATCAATCAATCAATCAATCAATCAATCAATCGCATAAAAGCGGCATTATGGCCAGAAGTGGGATGAAATACTACAACACGTTCAACCACTTTCCTTGGCGGAAGATCGCCATCATACGCCATGTTCGCCAGCGGTATGAGCCACTATACCAGCGGCCTTTTCTTTATTCAAGCGGTTTTTTACGCGCAATGCGGGGAGTGCTAAGTTTTGGTCGTACACCGTTAGGAACTATAGCTTAAATAGAGGTATCTCGCTATACCTGGAGCAATGAGACATATAGGAGAAAAATTGGTGTTCACGCAGGCCATTGCAACTATGCATAAAAAAATAAACGAAAGAAAGTGGACGAGAAAGAACTTTAAGGAACATAAAATAAAACGCAATGCGGCAGGCAGGCCACCGCGACTCATCTGCTTCCTACACGTCGAACGTGTACAACACCGGAAAATTCTTTGAATGTCGTGTTTATATATATACGTCGGTAGGTATCAAAAATCACACAGCCACACAAGAGAAGGCGAGCCTGCCGGACGGCGCAGCGTCCCCGGAGTCATTTAATAGAGGCAAACGCATTTCAATCCCCTAAGAGGAAGCCGCGTATGAGAGGCCAGTGGTCAAGCGCTTTGGTACGTGACCAAGCGAGGAATTTTGACGAAACGGCGAGGACCGAGTGCGCGTTTTGAAGAGTAGAGGACCCCCGAGGGCTCGTGTTCTTCTACTGCGAAGATTGACGTCCCATCATTTTCTTAAAACGTTCTCCCAAGAGACCAACATGCGCGCCATGTATCGAGAAAGTCCTACCGCCGCACAGGAACTCTCCTGGCGACGCACTGGTCATCCCAATCTCTGAACGCCTTCGGGGGAACTCTACACGTGAACACGTTTTGGCTCACTTCAGCTTTGCGCTCCCTCACGTTGTACGTTCGACGATCACTGCGCGACGTGGCTGTGAAACAGATTTTTTTGGGGGAATTCAAGGGCATAAACAATTTAGGCCGAGCGAAATTCGAGGTGTAGGGGAAGGGAAGTTTCGAGCTGACCACACGCCAGTGGAGTATCCCCGTTGCCATTGGGGGACAGCATCGATGTGGTTCGGATGCCCTGCAAAGATTCCGCAGTACGTGGCTTTTCGTGTTCTCGGGAACTAAACTGAGTTTCGAGAAAGTATCCTGCAGTGTCACGGGTAAAATTTGCTTAGAAAACAGCAAGATTACCAAGTAGAAACTTCGCGCATATTACACAGAAGAGCACGTAAAAGGTTCCCGTATGCACCTACGAATGTTTTTAGTAAGCCGGCCGCATCATTCACGTTCACGAAGGGTTCCTCTATACATTCTCACCGCATACGTACACAAGATGGGCATTCATTTTAGTGTTTCTATGTACTGTCCTGATTGCATGCACCCGCCGTTTCCGGGGTTCAGTACTGTGTTGATCTGGCAGTTTTCGAGAACTAGCATGATTCGAGAATAGAACTTTGGTTTCCTTACAAGTTTTTTTCCTTTTATCTGTCAGATATATTGACAGCGAAAAAAGAAAGTGTCGCTGGTGCGCATTTAGACCAGATTCTCTGTTGCCGAAAGGCCAAGGTGGCCAGGCTAGCAAGCGTACATTCGGTGGTTCAATCGAACATATGAAGACATCATAATTTGTGATGGACGTAAAACCCTGATTTGAAGCTATTTTCGGTGTCGGTGTAGGCTAAAGAACTCGTGTAATCTATGACTTACACCGCACTATGTTTACCGCACTCGTAAATCGTACGCTTTCGTGCGCGCGGGATATCGCGCTTCAGTTTCCGGATATGCCTTGTACAACATAAAAAAGCCACTAATATGAGTCCCAAAGCTGTCAGTGGCAACTTACATAACTAAACGCGCGAACGTGTATAGGCTTTTGCAACTTTTGTTTGATCTTGATTCACACTAACAGCGAAAACACGCGAGTTCGTGAAAACGTGTTTACTTGAGCTCTGAAACCTATAGTTGGGCTGCAGAACGACAATAGTTTGTTCTGTTAAAGCGTCGAACATGTGCACAAACAATGTCTCATGGTTTTCGGCTGGCATAAGCTTACCGCAGATATATTAACTGTAACAAAAACGTAAGACTGAGCGAGTTGGTGAGCGCATTAAATTGTTGAGTCTCACCATATCTGCGAAAATGTGGGCACATGTGTAAATCAACCTTCTCTGACGTTGGTTGAAGAGTAAAAAGCTTTTCTTGATGCTTTCTACTCATGTGTACAGTCATTTTGCCCTTTAAACTTGCCCCCCCCCCCCCCCCCCCCCTTTTTATTCGAAATTTTGTTTTTGTTTGCACTCCGCCCGAGTGTGTAGATTATATATTCCGTTCATTACAATAAAACTTCAGTTGCAAGTCAGTGCCCGTCCTGTGCAGTTCTTTCTCGAACCTTCGTCTGTCTACGCCGTTCCATTCCAATGTTATACATCTCATGGATAAATGAGACGCGAACACGAAAATATGAACCAGAACACACAAATAGCGCGATTTCTTTCCATGCAAGTCATATTGTCCTGTGGTTTTATTGCAGCAACAATGTTTGGAAACGTGTCTTTCCAAATATACCACTAGCGGGAGGCTTTCCGGTCACGGCAGTACATATTCTTTGATTTTGCGTGTTCAGGTTCCTATTTTCGTGTTCGCGTCTCACTTTTCCAGGACTGTATAAACAGTACTACTATATAGTAAGGAGGCATGAGGTTTGAAAGATGATTTGCAATTTCATTGGCGCGACAGCTTATCCTGTTATTTGAATATATTTTAAGAACATTGCAATGCCCCTGTACCAAGGGTAATTTTGTTGACCACTCGGTTGATCTTCAATAAACGTTGCTGTAATCGTTTCAGTGAAAAGTCCAGGGACGCCGGCTGGATGGTCAGTCAAACCGCCTGTGGGAAGGGGTATATAAATGCAGTTCTATGCCTTGAGTGCAACTAGTTTTCTTCGTTGTCAACACTTTCTTCATCATTAATGCTTTTGCAGGATAATATGATTTGGAAATGAGGGGCTCGTTAGGAAATACAGAACGAAATGCCGGCAGTCTACAACGCCAAAGGAGGCATAGGGGAATGGTTAGACTATTTTTTGACCGTTAGTGAAGTTATATTTTTTTATTAATTGACGTAGAAAGAAAGAAAGAAAGAAAGAAAGAAAGAAAGAAAAACACGCGCCCAGAGTGGGGACCGAACCCACGCCTTTCGATTAGATCTCGAATGCCTTACCTTCCCCTATGCCTCCTTTGGCGTTGTAGACTGCCGGCATTTCTTTCTGTATTTCCTAACGAGCCCCTCATTTCCAAATCATATTATCCTGCGAAAGCTTAGCGAGGGCTTCGGTTCTGGCAGCCTTGATGCCAAAGTAGCATAAGAGGGTTTCCCGCCAGTTACCCGCTCATGACAGGCTGTAGACGCTCGAGAGTCACGCCCCGGGGTTCGAAAAGAAGGTCCCCTTCTCCCCGTATAGTCTGAGTGGCGCTGGCTACCACCCTCAAGCGTCAGATACAGTTGTAAATATAAGGTCTCTTCGATTTGGCTGCACTTTCTGCATGAGTTCAAAGAGTGCAGCACTTTCGTATTTGTTTTTGGAGTGCAGCGCGCGCCCTCTGCACTTTCCTCTTCGATTTTGAAAAGTGCAGGCCGAGTTCCGAATGAGTTCCTGTCTGGCCTGCACTTGCTGCTGAGTGAGTGCAGAAGCTGCAGAAGGATGGCGGACGCGCAGAGCTTCGTGCCGCCATGCGCCGAGCAGACGACAATGAACGTCGATATCGGCGGCGTCATGAAGAGTGTGACTATCGTGTACGATAGTAATGGTGACTTTCTGAAGAGTGGAAACGGCTACACTTACGAAGCGTCAGGTCAGTCTGTATGCATTTATTCCTCTCGGTGGAGTGTTCAGTCACCGCTAGCACGTGGGTCTTGCGCGCTGGTCAAAAGAAAAACAAAAGGAAAAAAGCCAAGTTTACTCCAGTGAGTTGCTTGCTACATTGAACTGCTCGCAGGTTTTTTAATTGCATTCAACCGGCGCGTTTATTCTTAGCTCATTAGTAATAGTATTTGTCTTCGTGTTCCGTTCAACAAAGGATTTGACCCCACGGCTGGTGCCCGCAATGATGATTTCGTCTGCAATTGCAGCAAATAAATTTTGTGTCATATGTTTTATATACCATATCGGCAAATAAAAACCAATTTGAGGTTTCATGCCGGCAAGGGACGGCCGCGTATTCAAAGCATGCTAAGTTGTGGATTCATTACAAAGCTTGTCAGGACGCTCGATCCGCAAGCAGCTCTAATAAGTATGAAATCGATGATAAAAGTTTCGGTGCTTTATCCACAGATGTAACAGCTAACGTTTCGTTCATCGAATTCCGAGTTTAGGACAACTTTCAGCACCACGGCATGGAACTACTCACAAATGCTTCTGGTATCAACATTTTCAGATGGAGAGCGTTTTACCCTTGCTTTCAAGCCAGCCAGCGAGCCCTCTGGGAGTGGGACACCGCCCGCGCCGGCCTGCCCCCCCCCCAAAAGGAGACGTGCTCTACCGGAGGGCAATCGGAGGGCACCTGTGACGATGACAGCGGTGCTGCAGCCGTGCCGCCCAAGCAGTGGAGCACTCAAATGACAAGGTTCTTCATAGAAAAGTATAAAGACATGAAGGACCTGGTGGGAACGAGAGGGAGCTTTCGGTATGGTACCTTAAATAGATATTAACAATTGCCAAACTTTATTTCGTTAAGGCAGAATTTACTCACTAAAAAGAGGCATTACAATAGGATAGACAATGCAATAATTCCACTAGCTTCAAGACCTGTGACGGAAGGGATACAGCTTGTATCTACTTGAAAAGTATCTACGTGTAACAACTTTTAGAATCAGTGCAAACCAATTTGGTTTCGCAGTGTTGCACTAGGCTCTACAGTGGTAATATGCACTAAGGTGGCTATATGACCGTTGGTTAGACATGATCAAGCACTTCTGTGTCCAGTCCTCATTTTGTCTACCTTCCAGCTGCACCGTCTTTTTCCTCTTGATCGTCTGTGCAGTGGCTTCTAGTGCCAAATTCCTTTCATGGCTGTGTTGTCTGAAACAGTACCGATACTTCAGAAAAGAATGTTTACTGTGGGATAGGTGCAGAAACTTGGCATGCATTCCATTTTGCAATCCTGCTGCTGAAGTGAGCAATTTTGATGCTGATCCCCATGTCTGTTTGCATTCATATGACAACCATTATGTTGCTGCTGCAGCAATGACCGCTATCTTGATGGCACAGTTTCACTAATGTTCACTGAATGGCATTTTTCTTATTTTCAGTACAAAGCAGATGCTTTGGCGAAAGCTCGCTGAGCTTGTGAACGAAGAGTTCGGGGACACTTTGACCCCCAAAAAAAAACTGAAAACAAGTGGAAGAGTCTCGAGCGTGGCTATAAGAACGCCACCAAAAACAATAAGTCTACGGGGCGTGCAAATTTAACTTGCGATTTTGAGAAGTAAGTTTTTTTTGTGGTCATCATCGTATTAGACTTGGCTGAGGAAAAAAATGTTTAATAGTCTTTGCATCCCACAGGGAGCTGTCTGGAGTTCTGGACAAGGAAACCCCATACGGCCACAGATCACACTGGCCCCAGGGAGAACGATGTTTGCTGACAGCGATGCCAAGTGAGTTCCTGTAGTGCTAGCACTAAAGCGTATGATTGATCCAATGTGTGAATACACCTGCAGCAACGCATCAGATGAAGCAGGCCCATCGAGCCCTGGGGAGCCGCATGAGGAGCCCCATCAACAGTCTGCGCCGCCACAGGTTCCGAGCACCAGGGCTGGAAAGAAGAGGCGCAGCCAAGGCAACGCCAGCGTCATTGAGGCCCTCAACAGGCTCGCAGCTGGAATGGCGGACCGCCACAGGGAAAAAATGGCCCGCTTGGACCGCATCATTGCTCTAATGGAGCGGCAAAAAGAATAAAGCTGCCAGTTTTGTTGCAGAAATGTCGTCTGTGTTCGTGCATATGATCCTCGGCAAGGACAACCAGGTAGCACAAGATGGCATATAGCACTTTCAGTTGACACCAGGAGTACCATCTTGCCTAGACATGGCAATCTTTGTCACTCAACAGAACGAGGACTGATTTAGAGCCTTGATTTTATTGGATACATAGGATCATTGGATACATAGGGTCATAGAGAAAATGAATAGCTACGCATAATCTTTGCAACTGGTGCATGCAATGCAATGTGTTAGCGCTGTTCTGTTGCGATGTGCCTTCCCAGTGACTGGTGACTGGCTGTAGCGGACTGACTTCAGTTCACATTTGGGTCATGTTGTCATTCCCAACGACACCAACTTTGGCCGGCATTCCAAGTCTAGCAAGGAGACCCTCTCTCCATCACACACAGGCTGCCATCACAACGAAGCAAGACTGCCACAGTCCTTGCGTCAACAAGGTGCAAACAATGACTAATCTTTGCAATAGCTGCATGCAATGTGGCGTCTTAGCACTGCTCGGTTGCGATATGCCTTCGCAGGGACTCGCTGTAACTTGACTGATTTCGGTCCACATTTGGGTCCACGTCGTCATTCCCAACTTCATCAACTTCGGGCAGGCATTCCAGGTCTTGCAAGGAGTCCCTCTCCTCGTTGCAAACGTTGTGCAGCACACAGGCTGCCATTACAATGAAGCAGGACTGCGCCACAGTCTTTGCGTCAACAAGGTACAACCTCCTGAAGCGTTGCTTCAGAAGGCCGAAGGTATTTTCGATGGCCACTCACTGTTGGCTATGCCTTTTGTTGAACTCCTTCTTCCAGCTTGGGAAGTTGCTTGAGTTATCCTTGTAGGGAGTCATGAGCCACGGAAGCAGTGGATAGGCGCTGTCTCCGAGGATGTATCCCCCGTCCACTGCCGTTGGTGCACTTGTGAAGAATGGGCTCTCGCGCATGACGCGGGCGTCGTGGGCCGAGCCCGGGAAACCGATAAACACGTCCAAAAACTTGTTCTCGTGGTTGCACACGCCTTGCAGTACGATGGACGGGAATTTTTTGCGGTTGTAGTACGAGTGCGCAGATTCACTGGGCCTCAGTATTTCCACGTGGCATCCGTCGATGCACCCGGCAGTGTTTCGGGGTCCCTTCCCCTGGCTTTTGGCCAGGAATCCTGTTTTGATGCGGGTTCTTTCCGCGCTGTCGGGCATGCGTATCAAGTCGTCACTGATTGAGTGAAGGAAGCGCACAAAACGGTCGACACACGCGTGAACCGACGATTCTGCCACGTCGAATTTGTCCGCGATGGCGTACATTGACAAAACTTGTTGCTGAGCTAGTTGGTACATAGTTCAAACAAAGTTAAAAACGTGGCGCAAACTAGACGGGACAAGAGAGACAAGAAACATATGGCGCCTGTATCTGTGTTTCTTGTCTCTCTTGTCCCGTCTAGTTTGCGCCACGTTTTTAGCGTACATTGAGCTCTGCGTCCCCATGTACACAAGGGCTATAAGGCAGGTTTCCTCAGCAGATATCTGTGGGCGGCCACGCACAGAGCTTGGGAAGAAAGATGAACACTTGAAGCGCGCACTAACAGCGTCAAACGTGGCCCGGGACAACCTAAATAGCCTCTAAAACTCGAAGTCGTAATACGTGGAAACCACGTTCTCGTAGTACCCCGGTACACGATTCCTGTCGGTTCTCACCAAGGCGCAGGCAACCATAATGCAGGCGGCGTCGAACTCGTCATCGCTGTCCGAGTCCAGCAGTTCCACAAGCGCTTGACTGTAGATTGACATCGCGGCGCCCAGCACCAGTGGTACCAACTTCGCAGACGATGGTCCCACACAACAGGACGGGCCGCACTTCGCAGACGATGGCTCCCGCGCCTGCCCGCACGGCCTGCACTTTTCTATTCGTTTTAGACGCTGCAACGGTGGCGCTAATGTCGAGCTGCGCGTGAACTGCGTGAACTGCCGCTGCACGCTCGCTGCAGGAGAGCGGAACTCATGCAGAAAGTGCAGCCAAATCGAAGAGACCAATAAATACCCCAGAAAGTGAAGGAGAACACAGGCGCCCAGATAGCCGAATTGGTAAGGCATTCTAGATCTAATCGAAAGGCGTGGGTTCGGTCCCCACCCTGCGCACGTCTTTTTCTTTCTTTCTTTCTCACGTAATTAATAAAAATTAATAATAATGTAACGTCACTAACGGTAATAAATAGTCTAACCACTCCCCTATGCCTTCTTTGGCGTTGTAGACTGCCGGCATTTCTTTCTGTATTTCATAACGAGCCCCTCATTTCCAAACCCTATTATCGTGCGAAAGCTTAGCGAGGGCCTCGGTTCTGGCAGCCTTGATGCCTAGGTAGCATAAGAGGGTTTCCCGCCAGTTGACCGCTCATGACAGGCTGTAGACGTTCGCGTCACTCCCCGGGGGTTGAAAAAGAAGGTCCCCTTCTCCCCGTGTAGTCTGAGTGGCGCTGGCTACTACCCTCAAGCGTCAGATACAGTTGTAGTAAATATAAATACCCCAGAAAGTGAAGCAGAACACAGTCGCCCAGATAGCCGAATTGGTAAGACATTCGAGATCTAATCGAAAGGCGTGGGTTCGGTCCCCACTCTGGGCGCGTGTTTTTCTTTCTTTCTTTCTCACGTAATTAATAAAAATTAATAATAATGCAACGTCACTAACGGTAATAAATAGTCTAACCACTCCCCTATGCCTTCTTTGGCGTTGTAGACTGCCGGCATTTCTTTCTGTATTTCATAACGAGCCCCTCATTTCCAAACCATATATATATATATATATATATATATATATATATATATATATATATATATATATATATATATATATATATATATATATATAGAGAGAGAGAGAGAGAGAGAGAGAGAGGAAGAGAGTCAGTCACTCTGAACAAAACAGACCAGCCTCGCTAACACCAGAGGCTGTAATTTGACTGGGACGTCAACATTTTAACAAACATGACAGATGAACAGTATCATTGCCTGCTCTTCGGCAAACGACGCGGAATCCAACAATCATATACACCATCGGAATTCTGAATAGCTTAATATGGAGCGTAGACTAAAATGCCTATGAAATGTTATTACATGCGTTTTTCTTTACTTCTTTTATCTTGAGTGTTTGGTCCTTTACGGGTCACCACATCCACACGCTAGCGACTTCTACGAGAGCTGGGGTTTCAGATGAGTTTACCTTCCAGCCTTAGTCGATCAATGATCGGTTTGCGACCCGCGATGACTTTTTTCGTGTTACGCGCGCTGCTCTCCACACCTCAGGACACCGCTCTCAGTCCACAGCTATAGTTTCCTACTTTAAACGTGACTCCACACGCATCTTTCTTGTAATTCTGTCGGAAGTATGTGTACACCATCTTCAATCGTGCGACCATAGTTTTGGAGGGGAAAAAAACGGCGTGGCTTCTCGCCAGCAAAGATAAAAATTCGCCGTGTATCGGCTCGCCTCGCTGCAAATGTCGTCGAAAGACGATGGTCATCTGCAGCCCGTGCCACGTAGTGCTTCTCCTCTCTTCTCCGCCAAACACTCAGGCTGTTCCTATCCTTTCTCGGTCATCCCATGTTAAACGAAATAGATGGTTGCTGAATTCAATTCAATTTTCCCGCGCTCGCGCTGCTGGGGCGCCATCTGTTGGGACATTTTGTTACTGTTTCTTTTGGCGCTCGAGCCACGAGCTGCAGGCTTGAGCGCGAGCCCTTTTTGTATTTTGTAGTTAAAATGTGGTTCTTAACGCGCTTTATTGTGCTTGCTATCTTAAAAATTCACCACGTCTATTTTGAATTAAACGAACACTGCAAGTGTCAGTTATGTTTATGTTTTACTTCAAAAATGTCTAATGTTTTCTTCTGGCTGAACAATGTCGACAAGCATAAAGTATGCTACCAGATTTAGCAGCCTGGAAATGTTTGGTCTATAAAAACATCTCGTTCAAGTATTCTTTTAACTTTTGGCTGGGCGGTTCAATTGACAGACAGACAGACAGACAGACAGACAGACAGACAGACAGACAGACAGACAGACAGACAGACAGACAGAC
Organism: Haemaphysalis longicornis; assembly: GCF_048455015.1. NCBI lineage: Eukaryota > Metazoa > Arthropoda > Arachnida > Ixodida > Ixodidae > Haemaphysalis > Haemaphysalis longicornis. Next base: position 369,203,105 of record NW_027526203.1, on the reverse strand, counting down.
AGACAGACAGACAGGCCAAAATTTTCGCGTTTAAGTAGCCCAAGAAGGATTATCATCTTTGAAATGAACAAGGAGGATAATCACACACATGCAGTTGGGCTGCTGTGGACGCGCTCATGAACGGGATCATGAACCCGCTGATGGCTGTCATGAACAGGAAAAATGAAAACAGAGCCAAGCAAAAAGTCCCCCGCGCCACTATTCACCCCCGTGATCCAATACAGTCGGCGCCTGGCGGCGGACGGACAAACGGGCTGCTCGTTCACGTTGCGCGCAACGCATACGAGCGCTGAACACGATAAAACATGGAAGAAGCTCACACTAACGCGACAGACTTGGAGGTGACGAAGCTGTGCCAACCTTCAAAGTCGTCACGGCAAGTTAGGTCCACGATTGCAGCTGATTTGCTGTTTCTTCCTTGCACAACGACCCTCTCTGCATCATTGTTGCTATAAGTGTGAGCTTTTTAATTTTTTTTTGAAAGTAATAATCATTAAACATCACCTTGGAGGGGCGCATGCTATGACGTGTCTTTCTCGTTCTGGGGAAGTGTTGCCACAATTACGGCGGAGGCAGGAGTTTTTTTGTGCCAAATCTTGGCCAATCTCCCTAAGTGTGTATGCTTGGCTTGACAAACGTGCGCCAGGAACGCTGGGCGGACGCCACGCAGCAGGCACACAGGAGCGCTAGGCATTTTCCGGTTTTTGTTCACTGCAGGGCTTTCGCCGCGAGCTCGACAATTTCTTGGTATTTTTAACCACGGACATGAAAAATTAGGACTTGCCAAACACGTTCGCTGTTAAAAAAAACTGATTAGTACGGCTCTTGCCTTCACTAAGCGATTACATGGTTACCTGTGCTTGCAGATTTCATCTCTGAACCCTATTTCAGAGGCCTTGCGGGATAACACGCCACGAAACATGGTCACCGGGGTCATCGTTCGAGCGTGAAACGCGTCATGTCAACAACATTTTTCGACAGTTTGCTCATTTCTTACCGTTGAATGCAGTCGTCTACCGTTTCAGGAACGTCAAGGGGGGTTTGTTAAAGGTGGCGTGGTGGTTATTTAAGGACACAATTTACGGGCAAGACACGACAAGGTCCGTGCATGCGGGTACGTTTGCCACGCAATTGTAAAATTGCGCGGTGTCCTTTTATAAACAGCAACCAAACAAAAGCTTTTCTGTAACGGACCCGGGCGCTACCTACATTAACTGGGACGTATTTTCCACACGCTAGAGAGCATACTTCAGAGAGCTGTCCGCGTTCCTTTTTGAAAAATATATAACGTTTTTGTACAGTCGTTGCAATGCAGATGCTGTTTAACATGCTTGTTAATATTTATGTATATTAATGGTATGTTTTTCCTTATGTGCCAGAGTATTTCAGGCGAATTTTTTCTGGAATTAGTCAACTGTGAGTTTGCGTCTGTCTGATTACCGTTTGTGTCTCATTTTCATAAAGGATCCCATTTAAATACCGACACGAATCACCTCGTCCGAAAACGTGTTTTGCACAGCATATTCCTATGCTTAATACGGTCAGGTCTGGACCCCTTAAGGTGGACTTAACTTTACAGAAGAAAAAAATTGCGTAACTGAACATTGCTAATCCAGGAGGGCAAATCCCAAATATTTTCTATAGTATGTACGTTTTTGCATGCATGTGGACAGAGAGTGTCCCACGGCTCTCCCAATTTTTTTAAAGACGTTAGTCTTTCTTGGGCTACTCAAACCCAGAAACTTTGGTCTGTCTGTCTGTATGTGTTTCGATTCAGCCACCCGGCCAAAGCGATATAAGGCAAGGTAAATCTAACTGGTAGCGAAGCTTCCATAGAAGCCCTTGTTTGTCTTGTTTGTCAGAAAATGGCGCCTCTTAAGCTGCTCATGGGGCTTAGGGCCATCTGTGTGAGGAGGGAACACTTCCGGCGGAACAAAAAATAAAGCGGACGTGACGCAAGATCCGGTCAAAAAGTGACGTCATTTTGGTGGCATTAACGTGAAAATTTGACTTCAAAATAGCTTTAGCAAGCCTGTGATCGCTGAGGGCTCATGCCATTGCCATCTGACGCAAGTTGGCGAGCCCTTGGCGTGTGTGCTTCAAGTCAACGCTAGCTGAACTAGTACAGACTCGTGACTAGAGAAACGTACTTAAGCATACTGTCGTATGAATCGCCTCGGTTTTGATAAAAACATTTTGCATTTTCTCTGGAACTTTATCTGTATTCATTACTTCCACTGCTGTATAAAAGCAATCAGTTGTTTACCTTGATTGCAGTGGGTGGCAAACCGGGAACCAGGCACGTACCCCCCCCCCCCTTCCCTCTTCCCTGGTATTTTTTTTTTCTGCCATGGGATACGGAGCACAAAATGGCACTCGACCACTCTTTAGGCAACTTTAGGCGCGCCTTTACGAACACTACAAAGACTGCATCACAGAGTAATGGCATCTGCCATTCTTCAGAGGGCGCTGCAAAAAATTGGGCCCATCTCCCCGCGAGGGGGACTCGAGTAAATGCGTCGCATAGTGGGTGGGTGTATTGCGTTAACGTTTAGTGTTTGGGGAGTTGGTGGTAGTGAATGCGTTGTATCAGCAGCTTCTTGACGTAGTTTGAATGAGTCAAGGATATAAGGCGCGTTCGTAGCCTCCCAATCTTTGTCGGCTTTGTGGCGCAGTGGGTAGAGCACCATGTACATTGCGTTCCGCCCGCAGGGTCGAGGGATCGAAACCAAGCGCCGGATAGTATTTTTTTTTATATAGTGTAGGGGGAGGGGTGCGGACTACGACTACGGACGTCAACCCGGGTGACATCGTGAGTTACTGAAATGCTCTGCATTTAAAAAAGTTTTTGAGAATGAACAACATTTTAAACGCGGAGCATTTCTTAGTCGCACGATGTCCCTCGACCGTCGGCGGCGGCGTCCACACGCTCACTGCGCATGCGCGTCGCGGCGAGGCGCAGGTGCGCGTCTCTCCCCCGTACCCTCCTCGCTCTCAACAACAAGTGCAGCGTTGTTGTCCGTCTGCACCCCTCCCCCTACACTATAAAAAAAAGGGCCCATCTCCCCGCGAGGGGGACTCGAGTAAATGCGTCGCATAGAGGGTGGGTGTATTGCGTTAACGTTTAGTGTTTGGGGAGTTGGTGGTAGTGAATGCGTTGTATCAGCAGCTTCTTGACATAGTTTGAATGAGTCAAGGATATAAGGCGCGTTTGTAGCCTTTCATTCTGTGTCGGTTTTGTGGCGCAGTGGGAAGAGCACCATGTACCTCGCGTTCCGCCCACAGGTAGTGAATGCGTTGTATCAGCAGCTTCTTGACGTAGTTTGAATGAGTCAAGGATATAAGGCGCGTTCGTAGCCTTCCATTCTGTGTCGGCTTTGTGGCGCAGTGGGTAGAGCACCATATACCTTGCGTTCCGCCCGCAGGGTCGTGGGATCGAAACCAGGCGCCGGTAAGTATTATTTTTTTATATAGTGTAGGGGGAGGGGTGCGGACCTGTTGTTGAGAGCGAGGAGGGTAGCGTGATGCGGGAGAGGAGGAGTGGGGGAGAGGGTGCACCTGGAACGGCTGTTGCGGACGCCGAGGCACGCCAACGCCGACAACGCCGGGTGACATCGTGAGTTAAAGAAATGCTCTGCATTTAAAAAAATAATAATAGTTATCGGCGCCTGGTTTCGATCGCACGACCCTGTGGGCGGAACGCGAGGTACATGGTGCTCTTCCCACTGCGCCACAAAACCGACACAGAATCAAAGGCTACGAACGCGCCTTATATCCTTGTCTCATTCAAACTACGTCAAGAAGCTGCTGATACACGGCAGCAGTTGCATCGATCTCGTCTTCACCAGTTGCTGCAACGCACGACCACTGCTTAAAGACCCCTTAACAGTACACTTTAGCGACCACAAAGCCGTCGTTCTCAGCGTCCAATACAACGACAACAGCAACAAATAAATAAATAACGACTTACAACAACCTACTCCTTGCCTTCACTTCTTGCGTCACAAAAAAAAGAAAAATTGGGCCCATCTCTCCACGAGGGGGGACTCGAGTCGCAAAATCACGAAAGTAATAATTAATATATGAAAGAAATAATAATAATTAATAGTAATAAGCAATAATAGTTAACACATTCACTACCACCCCACCACCACACCCCAAACACTAACGTTAACGCAATACACCCACCCCCTACGCGACGCATTTACTCGAGTCCCCCCTCGTGGGGAGATGGGCCCAATTTTTTTATAAATTCTTTGTACGCTGTGCCTAAATAAATGTGACTAAGAAATAAATATCGTTCGTAAATATAAATATTGTTTTATTGTTGAATAAAACTTGATTTTTTGTTATTAGTGTTTGTTCCCCCCTCACCTAGTCGCACTTCAATTGCCACTGCCATAACCCCCATGTTGATGTCGCTGGCAATAGGTTTTGAACCGCTTTTCGCCCGAAGCTTCGCTACCATTTATATTTACCTTGTATAAGGCCTGCGCAGTGGTCTGATATACTCGCAGCCAAATCTAAACGTCTAAGTCCGGTGTAATGTTCATACTTGTTGAACAAGAACAACACATTTCGCAAATATAAGACAAGAAATTAATACATAAGTGATATGTGCAGTGTTCCTTTATAGAAATGTCATAGATGCTTGATTTTTGCGAAATGAAATACTACATCCACTGCAGAAAAAAAATTCACTCCGCCGTCGCTTGCTGTCGCCTGCGCCACTATAGCTTCTGACGGAATTTTAAGAAATCAAATGGCAACAGTTACGGAAGGTTCCACTAGATAGGTTCCACGTTCCGCTTGGAACGCACGTGGAGTAGGCCAACGTGGTTCTATAAACGCTGAAGTAGGGCGCCTCGATTCACGCGCGTGTCCGTCGTACGGCAGCGCTGGCATCGAGGCACCCGGCCTGGAGGAGTGGAACGCGGTAAATTTAAATCGACTTGAGCAAACCTTTAGCGTGTTTACGTTAAAATGAGCTCGATGGAAGAGGAACAGCATGAGAGGTGAGCGGGAAAGCAAAGGAAGGCATTTACTTGGCAAATGTCGACAAAGACTATCGTCTTTTGTAGGCATTTGCAACGAAAGGAGCAGATACACGGCCATTTTTTTGTTTCTCCCTCACTGCCGGATTAAAATACCATTTTGAAAAGGCCGAGTAATAATCCCATGACAATCTAGTCCTAGAAGTGGCATGATCGGTTTTCGAAATACTGATGTTTATTGTTTGTTGAAATGCTGCTTTTTGGTTTTGTGGTTGACTGTTGCTTAACTGTCTTTGTAAGTGACATTTTGCAAGATATTGTGCAAGCAGATCTGGCAGTTCAAGCACCTTTCAGATTTTAAGATGAACACAAGTGGTTAACAGCGCAGCCATGACTGAAATTTGTGCTTACTCTAACGTAATCATCCAAGAATCTTCGTTTACAACACTGTAATCCTGCTAGTCACATTGCAAAGTCTAGCTGGACGTGAGATTTTGACTGTACTGGGTGCGTTAATTATTCAATTCGCAACCTCACTCGTGATGAAGCCTTAAATAACTGACCCGACAGCGTTATTTATAACAAACCGCCTTCAATGTCGCTAAAAGTTGACTTAACTATAGCTGCACCTAAAAGACCCGTTTGAATGTTTAGATTTATATCTCTGAGCTGGTCAAAATTCAGAAACTTTATATTACCTTCGAAATTAAAAAAAAAGTATATTGCTAGCTCTTGCAAATAATGCGGGAGCAGTGAAATACTGTTACCTTTATGGCATCCCACAAATACAGTTATGCGTCATGTTAACAATGAAAGCGGCTGAAAATACTTTCGTCAACGAAATTCCCGAGATTGGGGCATCCTGAATTTTCCCTATTTCTGATTTTATTCAATGTTCAAAGCCATAATCTGCAAAAAGCAAACCATGACATACAGTTTTCATGTCATTATTTTGGCTGTTTAGTAATTCCCGGCGGGTTGCCGCTTTTTTAGCGCAGTAATTAAAGCTTACTGCCGTTTTAATTTTAAGGCACTGCATATGAAGGAACTGAAATGCAGCATATCACTCTTGTCTACACGTTTCATGCGGGCTAACGGCGCGTAATAGACCCGAAGTGCACCCGCAGCGTGCATTCGCCCGCTAACGCTCAGCGGAGCATCCACACTAGCAGCGCGACGCTCTAGCCACGTATAGGTCGATCTCGCAGCGAGTAGGGCGTTAGCCACTGCCTTCACAGAGTTCATAAACCCTCGAAGCTTGCAACTGAGCGATTTCATTCCAAATGGTGTCTAAAACGGCACTGCCAGCCACAAAGCCTACCAAACGCAACTAATGTTGATGGTGGGTGTGGAGTAAGCCCCTACGGATCTCCTGGACGGCAGTGAGGTAACACATCAATAAACTTGACCATCATTCGTACTATGCGGAAAATTTTGCTTCAGAAGTCGTGCTATCGGGCTTCTGGCTACTTGAGATCGATCGTTGATAAATGCGTGAAGCTTCGGAAATAGGCGCTATAAGTAATTCAAACTTTCTCTTTAGTCAATTGCGAATGACAAAATACAGGTGTAGGCGGGAGGAAATACTGCTCAGCAGGTTTCCTTGACGTTCTGTCAATTAATTTGCACAAACTATTCTCGGTTGCAAGGAACTAGGGAATCGTAAAGCGCTGAGTAACGTATACTGTGGGCTGTCGGAAGACCTATGCAGTAGTCTTTCCGCAAAAGTGTTCCTCTGTGATTTTAAAGTAAAGCCATTGCAAGCATTTAGGCTCGAAGCATGAGTTGCTTTGTCAGTTTCTGAATTTCTCCCGTGCTCGATATGCCGTGCACAACGCTGCAGGGCAAGGCGCGTGCGAGGGGAATGTGGCCGGCTGCAGGAGCAGACAGGCAAGAGAACACGCAGAAGTGGGGCACAAGTTGTATGAGCCATTCGGAAGACAGCCTGATCGCGCTGCAGAGACGGCGTTCCGGAGTTACCCCCGCCGCAAGATTATGCGCCACTGGAGCGAACGATCGTGCGCGTATAAGAGGAGCCCTCTCCGAGTGCGGCGCCCAGCTGTGGCGCGTGTCTGCTCTGAAGTTTCAGGTAAAGCAGTGCCGCTATGTTTGCAGACCGGCAGGTATCAATAATGCAGCCAGCCATGAACCCGGGGCCGGAGTCGTTGGGGCATAGCGAGGAATCCGGCGCCGTAAATCCGGCCGGAATGCCCCGCGGCCGTATACTCGCGCCCAGTGCCGAGGTATGGCCACAATGCTTCTTTTATAGAGCCATTATCTCATGTTTTGGCGAAGTCAGTTTCTTGCTCGCCGGCTGCGGCTTACTGATTGGTTCGGCCCGTGTCCAGTCGTGGCCTGCATTACCAATCATCCCAGTGACCCTCGTTGTGCAGGGGCTAACCGCATTGTAATGGTGATCACTCTTCGAGCCCACACCGGCCGGCCGTGCGGGGCACACCGGGGGCCTCAGGGTTACCAAATCGGATTACACAAGTGCTAATAGCGGCTACTTCCCGTCGGGTAATGTGGCCAGCCTAGCACCCCTCGTAATTGGGTTTGGCCGGCGCAATGACAAGAAGTGGCGCCTATCCCTTTCCCCCTCGGCCGGAAAGCCCGGGCGAGTAATGCCCCCGGTAACGTAAACAGCGCCAGCTTCGGCTGCACTTGGATTCTTCTTCCCGCCGCTTTATGTGTGACCCGCATCGGCAACCAGGGTGCCGCCGCCGCCGCCGACCGCCACTTGGCGGCGCTGCTGGACTCCGCCGCTGGCCCGCCTCGAGCTGCGTGTGCAGGTCACGATGGGATCCCTTCGGGACTCGGTTCCTTTGCGGAGAATTTCCTTTAGGTGTTAATGAAGCCCTGAAATGAAGGGACCGAGTTCTCTCCCGAGCTACTTTCTGGCCGCTTCTACCAGGAAGTCGGTTATTATATATGTTCATCTCAGCAATGCCTATCGCTGTCTGATCAGCTTCGTTATGCAGTTAAACCTGGATATAACGAAGTTGACGAAATCTCGCAATTTTTCGTTACATCCAGGTTTTCGTTAAATGCAGGTTTTGAGTTAAGGTTCGCGTGAATGAAGCAGAAACGAAACCAAAATGCTAGACATCAGTGAAGGTGAAATCACCCTTCAAGGGTTTATTTTACAGCTTAAAACTGCGGCATTTCAGCCTGCTGCTTTTCCACGATCTTAGCAACTACACGGCACTCCAAAGAAGCAAAGTCACTTACCCTCGTATTTACAAACGTAACTTAATTATCATTTTTACCTTTCGAAATTGTGGTTTTAAACGCCTTTGAAGAACCAAATTTATGCTGAAAAGGGCGCCTTTTCGCGAAGTTGATGCTCTTTTCCGCACTCAAAATTGTTGAGAGGGTGCTAGCTGGGATACTGTACCGGGCCGCGATGGCATTCACTTGCTTGTCTTGAAAAGAGGAAAGGTTTCGTTTTCTGGCAGCACAAGTCATCACAGAAGAACCAACAGCAGTGGAGACGCGCGACTGCACGCCGACAGGGAGGCCTAGCCCCTCAAAACTTGTGTAGAACGCACACCGCACTCAGACGTGGGAACGCACGGTCGTTTGCGGAGGGGGCGAAAAAAGTGAAGTGTAGCTACCCTTGCGACGTTGTGTCCCGCTACACAAGCGAAACCTCAAGTGGGTGCTACGTTAGTCATCGGATGGCACTAGCCACTCCACTCATCGTCACCACCATAACGAATTTCGTTTTTGTAGCTGCTGGCTACTTGAAGTAGTGCTAGTATTCGGTAAGTTAGTGCATTTCGCAAACCGATTTTTCAGTAAAAGGTAAAAAAACAATGACTGATCAGCTTAGGGAGTTCGTTACATCAAGGTTAACCACCGCAATGCCTTCGCTACATGGAAGTCGCAAACTCATGGGCTTCAATGGGCGTGGAAATGGAGAATTGAAAAAATTTGTTAAATCCAGGAATTCGTTACATAGAGGTTCGTTACATCCAGGTTTAACTGTATAGCTCTCACAAACGCCTACAAAGAACATACGCTCCAATTATGGCACGCTTGGGGATACATGTAAAGGATATTCCTACGGAATCCGGAATGATAATTACAGTTCGGCAATGATTAGCATAAGATAAACAATGAGAGAACATTAGATAAACAACGACGGCAGAAATGAGGGAAAGAACGCTTACGAGAAACACAGATTAAAGCGCTAGACACATGCACGACCGGCGCACGCGATTCGCATGCGACTGATCGTTACGGCGTATTGTTAGGATCCGCCAAAACCGGTCCTAACAATAAGTCGTAACGATCAGTCGCATGCGAATCGCGTGCTCCCGTCGTACATGAGTCTGGCGCTTTACTCCGTGGAACAACCTAATTTTTTTACTCAGACTCCGCTGTGGCGTGCACGAACTGTTGGCAGTGAAAGGTCGGCAATGGTGTCGTGCACGATGTTGTTTTGCTAAAGCAAATGCGAGAGGTATACGCTCGAGCGGGGAGTGCGCACTTGGTTGTGCTCGGTTATCTCTTTCTTTTTTTTATGAAGTTCAGCCACAACTATCGGGTCAACAGACCCACGCCGTGCTCGGCGTCGTTTACGCTGTTGACCAGCTCAACGTGCACGACGCTGTGCATTGGTATCGTTAGAAGTACTCGGCCTGTCCACTCTCTGAACTAGGGAACAACGCAAAGAGACGAAGGACACATAAAAATTGGGCCCATCTCCCCGCGAGGGGGACTCGAGTAAATGCGTCGCATAGGGGGTGGGTGTATTGCGTTAACGTTTAGTGTTTGGGGAGTTGGTGGTAGTGAATGCGTTGTATCAGCATCTTCTTGACTTAGTTTGAATGAGTCAAGGATATAAGGCGCGTTCGTAGCCTTTGATTCTGTGTTGCTTTTGTGGCGCAGTGGGAAGAGCACCATGTACCTCGCGTTCCGCCCACAGGTAGTGAATGCGTTGTATCAGCACCTTCTTGACGTAGTTTGAATGAGTCAAGGATATAAGGCGCGTTCGTAGCCTTTGATTCTGTGTCGGCTTTGTGGCGCAATGGGAAGAGCACCATGTACCTTGCGTTCCGCCCGCAGGGTCGTGGGATCGAAACCAGGCGCCGATAAGTATTATTCTTTATATAGTGTAGGGGGAGGGGTGCGGACCTGTTGTTGAGAGCGAGGAGGGTAGCGTGATGTGGGAGAGGAGGAGTGGGGGAGAGGGCGCACCTGCGCGCTGAGCTGTTGCGGACGGACGGCGGACGCTACATGTGAGTTAAAGAAATGTTCTGCATTTAAAAGTGCTCTCCATTGTTGTATACGCGTTGTGCACGTGCTGCCCCTTGGCACGTATACAGCAGCCGTTGGGCCTCGCATGACGACACTCTTGAAACGCTCTGGGCGGGCGTGGCCTATCAGCACTCTCTCTTCTTGTCTGGAGGGCATTCTATTGATCTACGAACGTGATTGACCGGCTTCACACCAACCGACGGAATTTCACAGGGTGGGGAAGCCTAGCTGGCGCATTTGCCATCGACTCGAAATGGGCAAAAACGTCTTAACTCTGTCAATTGCATTTTATGGTGCAGTTGTGTTCGCAGTTCGTTTGTCCATATCTATACGCTCCCATTTTTGTGTTAGTAAAGTGTAAATCGCACACGCAATGGAGCAATGGACCGCGAGGCTTTATCGGCATTCCGTTAATGATTTACTTTTCTCAATATATGTATGCGTTAGGCGTGTCAGTGTGTGCCAGCAAAACATGTCCTTATGCAGTATCTTTTGTTAGCGTCGAGTCATGCGGAGGAAGGCGTGAGAGACTCTTAACGGCGTCGTTGAATGCTAAGGTCTAACGTCGCAACCGCCGTCAGGTGAAACTACCTTTCATTATTCTTCGCCATGGGGGGTACTCTTATTAATTAGTGTAACAGTTTTGTATGGTTCTTAATTAAGTGCGCGGAACCACCACAAATTGCGCTCCGAGAGGTCCTTTCGCATTTGCGGCTCTTCAACGACCAAGCATCCTCGAATAAGAAGCTCCCCAGTCGCTTCGCCCTGAAAGGACGCGCAAACCGGCATCGGCTGCTTCCATCCCGCGGCCCGGTACATTCTCCTAACGAGGCGGGCTCGTCCTCGCTCGAGAAAATGGTGGATTGGGAAAACGCGGTTGGCTGGTTCTCGCCGCCCCTCAGTATCCGAGCAGCTGAATGGCACCGCCGTATCGATATATACGCACTCCCCGGGCGCAGGCACGGGGTCGCGCTCTTCGACAGAGTTCCCCCTCCTTGGAGCACTCCGTCGTTCCGGGCTACGCTTTAATGTGACGCCTGTAATCAGTCGGTGCGCCACGCAGCAGCTTATTACACCCGCAAGTGTCTGAGAAAGTAATGGACAAAAGGAAACGACAGGAGGCGGCGGCCCGATCGACGCGGGACACTGTCGGCGCAAATGACTTGCGCTGACTATGTGCACGTTTTCGGGACGTCACTGCGAGGACGCGTAATTGGCACATTTAGGGAGCGAGGCCGAGAACTCGAGGAAGGGGGAAAGAGGCGATGGGCGTAGATGTACTCCGGCGCCCTTTGTTTCCCGTGAGCGCTTCTTTATGCGGAGGCATCGTTACGTCGCTTAACTTTAACGAGGAAGAATCGAGCTTGTTGGTGCGCGTTGCCCCGCGCAGCAGCCCCGAGCGGCCGCCTCGTAGAAATGAATACAGCCGCGGCAAGAAGTAATACAAACAAGCGGGGACAGATAGAGACATCAAGCGGAATCTGCGGGTGCCAGGGGGCGAGCCGGGGTAATACGAAAGAAAATGGCTGGGCATTATTTTAAGGAGATGGCGCCGTAGAGTGTTTTCGTAATGGTGTCGTCTCCCATTTGCTTCTTCTCTTTCTGCTCGACTGTCGCCGGTGTAGGATATTTCAAAAGGTATTTTCTCTTTGTGCTGCTCGCGCTACTCTTTCGCCGACGGGGGCGGAACGAGTGCGGGCCAATGAGAGGCTGGCGCGGCTCGAACGTCGCGTTCTCGCTCCGCGCTCCCCGGGAGTTGCGCTAACAGCCGCCCTGCGCGGAGGCGCGCCAAGGGGAACGCTAAATCGGGGGGGACAACACGCGGAGCTGGCCGGATGGTCTCCGTCATCGCGGACACGCGCCAGAGGAAGCCCCAAGCGCTCCAATGCGGCGTGGATTTGACGAGGGACTTGCGAACCCACAATCGCCGCCTTCGGCACTACAACATGGGCTGATGATTGGCACCTTACTATCCGTTCAAATGTTCGCATACAGTCTGGGCGGATGCATTGTGTAGAACAAAACAAACAAACAAACAAATAGCCTCAGGACACATTCTTTCGTATTGCAGGTTTGTACCACGTAATAAAAAGAAATTCGTGTTTCCTTGCTTTACGGTGAAATGTGTCAAAAGTAATGGCATGTGCGTCCTTCTATTACCTGCCCGTATATTGATATCCAGAATACTAGTGCACGTCAAGGAGCTGTGTGTTAATATATATTGTGCGTGTAAGTTCAGTCTACGTTAGCCGACTAGATAATGTGGTATGAGCCGATCTAATATCATATAATGTCAAAGAAAAGTAATTGCAACTAGCGCAATTGCCGGCAATCTGGCGATGTAATCTGTCGATCTTTTAGGAATTTTTTTACTTGATATTGTAAAATAATGGTGTTACCGATTTACGTAGGGAATTCATAGATTTCATAATTTTATGCGCAAAAGTAAAAAAACAGGAAACTAATAGAATTCAAGAAAGCTCGCAAAACAAACCACGTAGTGGTCTTCTGCACGCAACTGTTTTAGCTTTGTCTAAAATTGGTGGGCCGAACCACTCATATGATGGTTGATTGCCCAGCGAAGCTGTTTTGCTTTCATTGGGCTGCACACCTTCGCGAAAAAAAAGACGATTGACTGGGGCACAGTTCAAAGGAGTGCAGGGAGCTGTTTGGGTCTTGCCGGCCGGCGGTGTTAACGTGTCGGCGGTGGGAACGGCTGTGCCGTGTTCCACGCCTAAATCTCTCCCCTCTCACCCGCGTTTCCTCCGCTGCAGCACCATTCAAGGCTCTTCAAGGCTCTAACGCAGTGCCGAGCGCCGATGCCACATTCCCCCCCTCCCTTCCGTGACTATGTTCAACACCACCTATGTACTACTGTGACACCAATGACACCGACGCGGATGAAGAAATGACGCCAATGCGAATCTGCGCGAGCGAGCGAGCATGGGAACGGCAAGCACGCACATAAAAAATGAAAAGTCACCCTATCTCTTTGGAAATACTAACAGCAAGAAAACTGTAGTGAGCGCGTAATCTAGATAATGTGGCTTTTAATTATGTGCAGTGCTGGCCATTGTCACGCTTATTCCCGCAGACCCGGATGTGTGTCGCTACATAAATGTGTGTTTTTCCAAAATAAACTTCAGTTGGAAGTCAGAGAATGTCCGTCTCACCTCTCTTCGTCTATCGTTCCGTTTTTACCCGCTGTAAATATTTTGTTACAATGAATTGCCTACTCGCCTAAATTTCCATTGCATCAAGTTTGCCCCACGAAACTTGGCGTGTAGCAGCTGTTTCGGAAGACAGACAGACAGACAGACAGACAGACATACAGATTGATTGATTGATTGATTGATTGATTGATTGATTGATTGATTGATTGATTGATTGATTGATTGATTGATTGATTGATTGATTGATTGATTGATTGATTGTGTCATTATTGCTACTTCGCGGTAGCTGGTTGCTCATGGCATCCTTCCAGACCGGTATGGAGATGTCCGGAGTTAGGTTGAGGCTCCGAGATCCTTTTGTCATCGAGCAGATTGGAGGGTAGGTGAGATGACATCGCACCTAATTTCCCCATTTCCTCCTAATCTTGCTGTCCAGCCCCGTCCTGGAAGTTCAGTTTTGGCTGGTCACTAGGGAACAGGTGGCGAGGGCAGCATATGGAATCTTGTGAAGAGGAGGCCGTTCTCATCCGACGTGTTTAGCGCTGACGTGGGCTCGAACAAAATCTTTTCCTCCTCCTCCTACCACCTTACAGGCATAAAGGTGTGGTCGCCTTCCTGGCTGAACATTGCTACCAACACTGGTGCCCTCTGGAACACGAGGAAGCTACATTCTGCATATATTTCTTAGGGAGGACAACTAAGGTGTGGGAAACAATTTGCATCCCGGGAGAGGGTTATAGCTGAGAGAGGGCTTTCTGTGCATGCGTATTTATTGAAAGCGTGATGCGTGCAGGCCAAAATGCATGCAGATGGTACGACCTATGCCTAGTAACACCGCTAAAAACACGACGCAAGAAGAAAAGCACAAACACGCTCTTTTTTGGGCCCTCTCCTCTTACTGTGTGGTGTTCTTAGGGCTCTTATTGGAGATAATATACCAACTCGCCCCATGATCCGCTCCCGGATAAGTCTCATGACAATTTTAGGGACGAAGCCCCTTAGGGGCTTGGGCTGTCGTCGTGTTCCGCTGTCGTCGTCTCATGTAGTCACGCTACTAAAACACGGGGCACTCATTTTCCCACGTCAAGCGCCAGAACGTAAGGCGTACTAAAAGAAAAGTGTATAATGGATAAAACCGGTTCAAAATAAACTAACGTGATTAAAAGATTTGCGGAACGCGCCCTCTCCGCTTCAGCAATCGTCAAGCACAAGTAGAAGCTATTTGTAGACGGGTTATAATTTGTGACACACTCAAGTACCCACCGGCTCTCGACGATAGGCCTGATCGGGTCGGGTGGTCGGTCGAAGCAAGGAAAGGCATACATAGGTGGTGCTGGGGCCTCACTGAACACCGAGGACGAGCCCCCTGGGCAAAGCGGGCATTGCACTGGCCACTTCTTGATTGTTGTTTTTCTGTGTGTTTCCCTTTTGTAATGTATATTTGTTACCCGGTGCGTAGTTCCATCGAGGCATGTCATGTATCTGCTTCGATGGACAAATAAACCTCTTCATTGCACTGGCTCGCGTTGACCCCTGTTACTACCCCAAACAGGGGCAGATGGGGCATGCAAATTGTGTAACTCCGGTTCGAAGCACGAGAAGGAGCCAACACCTCACCAAGAACGCGATTGCTCCTCCCAGCGGTGCTTCTCCGGCGTGCAGTGAGGGCGCGGCGTGTGGCAAGAGGGGGAGAGACTTCCAATCTTTGAATACACTCATACACTTTACGCTTCGCCCCTCCCCAGATTTCACGTTAGTGGAGCGGGCCCGTTTATTTATGCACATTCTGTGCTTTTGTTCACTATTAAACAAGTTAATGTCTTGGTGGGAATACTGGTCAGTTATTCACGTTTTCTGTCCCTTGTACTAGCCCGAAGAAATATTTCCGATTTGCTAATCTACCTTTTCCGATGGCGTGGACCTTGAACATAAGAAATTCTCCAATAAGAACTCCACAAGCGTTCAAAGACTTAGGCTTCATATGTAGCGCTTATGGATGGGGAGTTTTAGGCTTTCTCGTATAAAGTTATTCGCCTCTAATTTTTTAAAATATTTGCTGATGCTTTTTGCACGTTTAGTTGTATTGTTCAAAATAACTATTTTGTCGCAGTGAAGCAGGAAAACCATATTCAGCCTTACTACCTATGCGTCACCGACGTTGTGCCTGCTTACCAACCATGAGGGTTTCATCAAATAAAGTAAAAAAAGATTGGAGGTGATTATTTGATTTCGACGTAATAATGCGAAAATTAACCCCACCGACACAATGTGACAACATTGCGAAGACACAGGTACCCCCTGGTGACGTCCATATTCTTATGGTAGCAATGACTTCCGATCATTCCTGTACCAGAGGCGATCCCAAGCTGTGTCCGAAAACCACATCTGAAGACCCCGGTTGCACCGCTGAATTGTCGCACCCGCTCTATTTGTCGCCGTGTGCGTTGTGCTTCTAGTATTCTGCGCAATGCTTAGGGGTTGTGTCGACGAAGTATTCGGGTCTCTGCATTTGTGCGGTTAGTGGTATCCTTACTTCTCTCTCTGTGTCACGAGCATGTCTTTACTTTCGTGTTTTCTCTGCGGGGACTGTCTTTGAGGAACCACCGGAACTGAATCCGCGGCGCTCACGCGCAAGCGCATCCCCCACGGTGGTCGCACCTGAAATGATATCACGCAGGTGTGTCTCCGCCTCGACATAGCAATGGGGCTTCTCTTGTCTCGATCTAGCAGCGCGATGTGCTCGTTACTATAGACATGGCGCTGGTTTCGGTGTCGCCTCTACGATATAGCAACAACAGTGAAGGGGTACCGAGAGCGTACCAATAAAGTCTGGGCTGTAAACAAATGCACCCGCTCTTCCACTCTGACGCGAAGCTAGCTGTGGTTGTCCAGCGAAGCTGCGTTCGTTGAGGGGTATTAGAGAGTGTTACGAATCAACGCTCCGCTGTGCTGCAAGCTTCGTGCAGCGCTTTTGTGCTTTGTGGCGGAGTCTCCACTACGTGCGCCTTTTGAGTGGTCGCCTCTGTGTCGGTGATTGAGGCTTGCAGCGACAGCCAACAGATCCCAACAAGCCGCTACATACCTGGGAAAGGCCGGACTGCTGGCGCCTCGCTGTCTGCGTGATTCAAACTTCGGCGCCGGCAAAACGCGACGTGTGGCCACATGCCCGAAGCATGCGGACACCGTTGTGGACACCTCCTCTCTCCCCTATCTTGGAATCAGCATGCGCCACTACTACCGACCCCTCACAAACTCTGGAAAGAGCGTTGTGTGTGTCTGTACCATGTCGCGTCGTGTGCAAACACCAGAGGGATGGCTTACTTAGCCGTTATCGCATTGGGTATAAATGAGACCCCCTAAGCGCTGAAGTTAATTCCTGTTGGAGCAGTGAATCAATGCTGTCACTCTGCTAGAGTCCTGTACTGTAACCTCGCCCATCGGGGCATTGTTCTTGTCTTGCTTCGGCTGATCTCTCGCCATGCAGTAAACAAGTTAAGTTTGCCTTCGGCTTCTTGCCGTCATCTTCAAGGCAGCAACATTTGCTGGCCGCTCGCTTCACCACGCTACCACTCGCATGCTGGAGGCGACGGAGCTCGGCTCGGGGACGCCTCCCCAAAAGCAACAAGAGTAATAGCAGAGCTGAGAACCCATCCCGCTACGGTACCCGGCACACCTGCGCATCCACACAACCAGTTTTTCCGTCTCTGAGCATGCGCTGTAGCACCGGTCCCCTACCGGGTACCGTACCGTGACCGGTTCACCGCTCTGCTCTAACTCTATTAACGCGGCGCCTCCCCGGTGAGCGTGTGTCGGACTTTCGTGTCTGCGGTCGCATCGTTATCGATCCGCAGTCTATAGATACGAAAGCCCTAGGACCTTATCGGTCTAAGCTTGGTCTTAGTAAGCTGACCAATATTACACCGATCGCGATAAGCCGACTTCACCTCGAAATGCAACTGCTTCGCTAGGAAAACAACTTTCTGGGGACAATATAAGGTGTCATAGCAAAATATGAAGTCCCTAGGGCCTCATCGGCTTAAGATTGGTACTACTTGTAATTGTAATCTGGCTTTCCCACATTGCGTTTTGGTCTTGGTAAGCTAGCTTCCCCACGTTGCTTTTATCCAAGCGGCGCCTTATATTTCTTCATCCTAGCTATAGACAACTTGGCTGTAATAGTATAACACTCTGGCAGATTGTACGGGGAGGTGACATCCATTCAAGCGCTCAAGAATCGTCGAAACTTGAACTCCCAAAACAACAGGGTGCATGCCATCTTTCGTTCATGACCGTAGTCCAAGGTACCCAACCTCCCTCCTTTCGCAACCACCCAGCCGCTATAGGGTCAGTTTGTATCCGCCTACGGTATAACCTGCATAAAAGTTTAAACGCCCACCTGCGGTTTAAATGCGGGAGTAGTTCGAGCCCGGCTAGCCCACATATTCTTCCAACTGGGGTGTTGTCCACAGGAAAGAAAAAAAAAATCACGCCATATCCACGGAATGAATGATGATAAGTGGAGCGAAGCTCGAGAGGGGGAGTTCATCGGTAACCGTAACTCTCCCGTGAAAGTTCGCCCATTACATCATTAAGAAAGACGCAAGACTGTGTGCGTACATTGTACAAATCAACTTTTATTTTCGGAGTCAATGCTCCCAGGCCCAGACCTGGTGAAAGACCCCGCGCCATCGAGGACTACCCCGCACCTCCACCACAATTTGTCACGTAGGATGGGACACAACGGTAAAGAAAGAACTTTTATTTAGGGCGATTTTGTGCCCGAACAAGACGAGAGGAAACGAGCAAAGGTCCTTGCGTCTCGTTCGATCTCCGAGAACGACTGCCTGCGTTCGTGGCGTGATCTCTTGCGTGATCTCCCCCTCGCAGTGCACGTGCGCTCGCGCCTCCGTTGGCGAACACAGACAAGCTCGCGCTCCCGGTGCCGAGTTTGCGCTGCCGGTTGCAGCCGGTTCTTGCGCGTGCAACGCGGCCCACTTTGCGACATCTCCGAAAGCATGCGGCGGTCACGTACCACGAGACACAAGGGATGGACATACCCATGGCTTTAGGAGCTTCGCCCCTAAAAATAGTCGCAGCACTGCCAGCTTGATGGCACCACCGTTATGCGCTTGCAATAGATGAAAATCAGGCCTAGATGTAATTCAAAGAACGGTGGGGCGTTTGACGTCAAGTTCTTATACGCGACAACAAAGAAAATAGCAGTGCAGAGATATATGGGCAGGGCATTGTATTAAGTTGAGAAGCTCAAAGCAAAATACGCATTCTGAAGAGGTTCCTATAGGGAATTTTTAACAAAGGACAATCGTTTTCTTTCTCTTTTTTTTATGTGCCCGGGTAAAAACGGCTGCACCACCCTGTCGTGTGCGGTACGAAACTATAAACAGTAAGAAAACGCAAAAACAACAAAAAGACGCCCACATATTTGTGCCTCTCCAGCGCACTCTGTGCAGGTGCAAAAGCGCCAACATCACGGACTTCAGGGGCGTGGACAAGAGAGGGGAAAGGGGTTCCCTCCCTCCCCTCCCCCCGATATTTTTTCAAAGCAGCGTATATAAGTGAGTGCCAGTGTACCTTTTAGCCAAACTTCTACCTGTCCATAACCCATAATCTCCCTACCCCCATCAAGAAAAAAAGAAAAGAAAGAAAGAAAGAAAGAAAGAAAGAAAGAAAGAAAGAAAGAAAGAAAGAAAGAAAGAAAGAAAGAAAGAAAGAGAGAAAGAAAGAAAGAAAGAAAAAACGAAAGAAAGAACGAAAACGGAATTGTGACTACAGAGGACCCTATGGACTTCGCCGGGTGACGAGGCTGTCAGGAAGACAAAATCCCATAAAAGAGTGTACAACAATGCTCACTGAGTTGGAGAGTTCTGCACAGTGTGTGTGGAGAGAATGTTATACAGGTGTACATTGGCAGAGAATATTTTTAATACTTAGTTCACCACCCGAAGTTTTCATTCTGTCAGTATCTATTCTTTTTAATCCTCTCATTTAATTGTTTTACACGGCTATTGTGAAGTTTTTATTATTCTGTTGGAGGCTCTAGAAATACTGTTCGAAACTCATGCAACCCATCACAGTCCGATTGTGCAGATACAGCGGTTTCACCGGTAGCAAGTAGAAGCAGTTTGGTATTTACTTTAAAAATACTGACAAAAATGTACAAGACAGTTTTTAATATCCTACAATACGACGTAGGATTCAGTAATCCACGAAACTGCGCCTCGTGGCGCGAAGTGGGCGTTCGCATGACTATAACGCTTCAGGAAGATGCTATGTTTCTGGGGTGCACAATTTTTCGTTTCTTCGGACGCAAAAAAAAAAAAAGAGTCGCGCGAAACGAAGTTTTTATTAAAATATTAACGATTCCTTAGAAGGGGGCAGATACATTCTTGATAACACGTTTGTCACTTTCAGCGAAAACTTCTGTCATTTTTGCCGAATCTGCATAAATCCCCTTAAACTATATTTTAAATCAAAATAAATACTTTCTGTTAAATCTGGAGCTCAAATCGAGTCAGAACGAAACGCGGGAATATATCAGTTCGGCACCTTTACATAGGCTATACCATCACCCTATCTTTCTCTCTACTTCCCAGGGACGGAAGTAGAAAACGCTCGGCTCATATGTCTTGCATCCCACTTTTCATGTTTTCCATACCCTGAAATACTCTAATGGCTTATACGTTGTGAATACAATATGCGCTAATGCTTACTAAATTTTGATGGCCAGAAGAGAATGCCAGAACGTCAGCCTCGTAATATTCAGTAGCACACACTCGATTCGCCGCCTGAAAAGGCTTGTAGACAACTCGAATTTCTTTCCAGGCATCGCGTTGTACTACAAAAGTGGGCCCGTCGACCGCTATCTATGCGAGTGGCTGACACTACGCATTGAAAACTAAAAGGTCACAGCACTCGAAAACGCATTCTCCCAGGAGAGTAAAGCCAGAGGCTCTCTTCAAGAGCTATTCATTTCCTTTTCTTTTATGTGCTACGCACCCGCAAAGGAAGGGCATTATTTTTTCGAGGAACACGAGAGATAGCCTTGTACGCCACCAGCAACTACAAATTCGGTTTAGAAACAGGCATGAGTGCTGTCGTACACTGTCCTAACGCATTAAAAAAAAAGTGATAGAGGCAAATCCTTCATAGATGTACACACAAAAGTTGCAGCAAGTGCACGGTGAGCAGTGCCTAGGCAGCTGTGATTTGTCGCGATTTTCTGAAACCAGCGCCCGGCCAATGGGCTCTCCTTCCATAAATCACCGTAATTGCCCTTTTTATGTCGCGAATGTCGGTGCGCCCGCTTGCGTCGTTGCGCGGTTGTTGTGTTTTTTGGCGCGTCGACGCTTGTGCCGCTGCTGATTGGGCTCGCCGCACGCCTCCTTCCTTCCACGCGTTGAACTCGGCGCGGCTTCTTCTTCCTCAAGGTGCGCTATCTGCATCGCCGCCTTCTGCCTCCTTTTGCTTTTGCTTTCCTTCCTTCCCTTCCGCTCGGCTCCGAGGGACGCCGCAGGGTCCCGCCAATGAACCCAACCAATCTTGCGATGTGTCACCTCCAGCTCAGCGGGAGGCCTCAACGGTCTCCAACCTCCGCGATCCCCGGCTCTTCTCCTAATCTTATTTGGGACCAGACACCCAGCGCTCGAGATATAAATGATCGTATTTGTGTTCGTCTTCCGCGCAATTGAATTACAAATCCTGTTCCACGGACCCCTCCGCCCGGACCCCAGCTATCCGCACTCAGCCGGCGTGACTCCCCGGGCGACAGCGAATGGCTGCCGCCGGGTCCCAGCGCGCATCGAGCGGCGGCGCGCGCCCTCTCTCCCGCGAGCGCTGGCCGACCGCCCCGACCCGCGACAAAGGCTCGTGCTCGCGACAATAAATTAGCGGCAAGTAGCGTTTTAGCACCTGGAGCCCACAGTCGCACGCCGCTGGGCGTCCAGAGCCGCAGTTTCCGCGCTCACACACACTCTCGCACCGTCCCGTGGCTCCTCCGCGAAGTGACTGCAGCGCCGCAGCTTGAACGCTTTAAACGCGCAGAGTTCATTCTGAGGGGACAAAAGATGTTATCGGTAGTGAGGCGTGCTCGACAGCGTCCGCCTGCAACTCGTCGGAAGCAATAAAAAAAAAACTAGCTTGGTTCTTACGACGATAGAGCAACGTTTTCGTCAGATTGAGGGTAGCAGCTGCTTACCGTGCTGACTTAGACGATTGGGCAAGTTGGTTCGTGATTGGCGACGAAAACAGCGCAGGAAACGAACACGAGCGCGTATAAGCGACTCAGACAGCGTGCTTACAGTGATTAAATAGCGCTGTACGCTGCGATAGCAGTGTCCAATAACTGCATTATGAGACACAGCATGGTGATGTCATGTCCCCTTGAACCAAACTATTCGGAAAAGAGTTTTTACAATATTCCCCTTTATTTTTAGCGATTTGTTCATCCTCGTTAACATCAATACAATCTGAATTATTTTCAAGCTTTTCTAGTATTAATTATTTAATAATACAAGCAATAATAAAAAGGAGCACCACCAGAGCTGCCCCAATCATTATTATTGCAACATTTAACGAAAATTTGCTCGAAGCAGTGGTTTGAAGTTATTTTCAAGGCATAAAAATAAAACCGCTTGATACCCACAACAGCTCCACAGTTTTCAGCGTACCAGGCTACATGCTTGTTTTACAGGTATTTTTGTATTCCATTCAAACTACAATTTTGCGTCACTGCACCGAAGCTACGTCTGAGCTATGAGGCATTCCGTAACGAAATACGTAATAATTTAGACCACCCAAGAATTTCTACCATTCGTCTAAACTTCGCACGCAGGGGTGTTTTCGTATTTCATCGTTATCGCAATACAGCCTCGAAGGCCGGCAATCGAGACAATGCCCTTGTTGGTTGGCCTACTAACTCCTAAGCCACCACATCGTAAGTTGTAAAAACAGTTGTATCATTCTCAATGGAGTCTGAAGTATCAAAACCGCTTTTACGAAGCCGACAATAACCACAAATTGCCTCGTTTAATCGAAAATTTCTCTGTCATTTACCACCGGGCAATCCCACCACGCTCACTAAAAGTGGAAATTCGTAAACGTGTTTGAAATGCGCGATATGGTTAAGCGAAAGATTCCAATTTTTGACATTTTTGTCCGATAAAAAGTAATCACGTTTTCCTAAGGGATTTTTCTTAACCTTGAAAGTCTGTTTGATTTAGGAATATTTGGCGTGCACTGGTGTAGAATAGCCCCAGCAACAACAACAAATAAAAGCATAGATGGGCCGGCAGTTCGAGCCGTCGCACGTGACCATTTTGCATTCCAACAGAGCCGACATTCACGGTGTGTTTCGCTTCCACGCCATTTAATCACATTAATCCATTTAATAGTACGCCATTTGATCGCACCAAATGCGTCCTCAAGCCGGAGTTGGAAAAGTAACGGAATGATTATCTAAGGCGCCATTTTCAAGTCCTGTTTGCGCCCGTCCCTTCTTTTCCCAAAATAAGGGCTTGGATCAGACAAAACGTTTCGTGTCCCTATGTTTGCGCATTTTAACCATCCTGTTGGTGCTGAAAATTTCTGCCAATTATTCGGCTCCTAAACTTTGTTGGCGTCGCCAGTAACTTCTCGGAGGTAAAGCTCAGCCCACCCTTTACTGACTTATTACTGACACATAAGTTTGCTTTTACCGCGCGTTTATTACACCCGCACAAAGCGGAAAGCGGCAGGAGCGAAACTTCGCTAGCTGGAATTCACTAAATTAGAAATTTACGACAATTCCGTGGAGTACAGAGGGGTCAACGTACTTCCTCGCTGAAGTCAAGCAAAAGTGCAACATCAAGTATCGAACCGACAGTTGTTCCACTGAGCCCGTTCTGCTATTCCAAATTCCAGCAATATCGTTTTATCTTTTCATTATTTTCATGCTTTATCAGCTCAAACACTTTCAGGGTCCAGTAAGCAGCCACCCAGAATTCATTCCAGCTACGACGGGCACAGGGGTTTAACCAGAACTTCGATTATGGGTGGTGTCGAAATCCCACGGGGAGGGGGTGTCTGTATAAAGCGTTCGGTCTGTTTTAGTCAGACGTGAGCCAAGGCAAGGTGCGGGTCTGTTCTTACGCGGTGGAGCAAACAGGCTGCGGCCCTTCTCAGGCCTCTTCCTTCACGGCAATGTGGTGCGGTGCACACGCTACATAGCTGAGGCGGAATTACGAGATTTGTGCATTCCATGTCCATTTCAATGTGGCCATTTTGAGCGAGCCGTGACTGGCTGCACGCAGACGCCATGATATGTCGCAAATCAAGCGATGCTTTCTGTCCCACGTGATTTCTGTGCACGTCAGAGACGCGGCAACTGAAAGTACGGGAAGACTGAAACGGGCACGATACGGAAATTCATGGAATGGACGAATCTCAGACTTCTGCTTATGGCAGCCTTCGGTCTGTTTTAGTAGCGCTTAGTAGTCGCACGGCTCTCTCGCCATACTAGCAGATGGTATCCGCTGGGCTGTCCCCAGATTCAAGCGAGTGCGTTGTCATTGAGGCTGTGTCGCCACAGCTATCATCATTTGGAGCGCAACACGTCACAATATTCAGGGATTCAAGGTCAACTCTTCAGCAACTGCAATGGCGTATGCCAGCGGAAAAGCCGTGTCAGCGACCTTGACGTGTCCTCAAGCCTCTTCGCAACAACGCACACCAACAACCAGTCACTGCCAGAAACCGAATAAATCAGCGGTGCGGTATCGCAGGTTGCATGTGGGTTTACGTCAACCGCCGCGCTTCATCGTCGAACACCTCAGTTGGTGACACCCTAGACTTTTTGCATGTGTCCATTTAGTTCATTATTCGCCGGGAGAAGACGCATCTGATCCAAAATCGAGTTCGCCCCGCACCACCAGCTTACGTAGCAAATAATTTTCATGGCTGCCTCCAGTACCCGGTGAACGTTTCTGGCGTCTTCCTTGGGCGCTAAATTCTTTCTATTAGTTGAGCCTCCACTTCGGAGTGTGCAGGAGGATAGAGAATGATGCTGTCGCTTGCAGAGCAATTGTTGTTGTTGCTGTTGTGAAACTTTATTTTGAGCCTGCTGATGTGGAGCGGAGCCCTCATTCCAGGAGACCACGGGACGACCGTGCTGCCTCGGCCCTGGAAACCAGCAGTTGCTGGGCACCCAAGCCTGCGCTGGTCATCAGGACCTCCCACGACTCGAGGAGGGGAAGGGTGGTACCTATATGTCTGAAGGCCGGGTTTTATTGCTCCATAAAATAATATGGATGGGGGTACATGGGTGGAGGCAGTATTTACATGTGTTAGGGTATTGAGTGGGGTACATGCAATCTAGCGAAATTGGCAGCATGCATTTTCCCTTATTAAGGCCCAGGGCGAGGATGTGGGAAATTTCTTGAGGAGCGGTAATGTTTTAGGCAGACGCAGTTTGTGACACCACGTTTTAGAACTATAGTTCTAAAATGTGGTGTCATGCGTTATGTTATAACATAACGCATATTTTGGCCTCTAATGATTTTAAGCCTGACTTTTCCACTTAACTTCGAAGAAAACCATTTGTTTGCTACCAGTGAACGTAACTGGTAAAAGTTGCGAGGGGGCGGTAGCTCCTCAGTGTAATACTGCAATTTCTTCGATGTTAAAACATCTTTCTACCGTGAGTTCTATTGCCGTTATTCTACCGACTGTATATAATGCACACACTAAACTTTTCCACACCCTTATTGCTTACATAGGTGTAGAATAAGGGGAATAAGGGTGTTTGGAAGTCATTACGCCCTTTTTCTTAGGTTCCAACACCCTAAATTGTAGCTTTACACCGCCGTTTTTCCGTGGAAAAAAGGGTGGTGACTGACTGCAACACCCTTGGTTTTCTGTAGGGTATTGAAAGGATGTGAAATAGGTGTACAGTTGCAAAAAAAAAAAAAAAACAGTGGAGCTGGGGGCCGACCTAGCTTCTTCCGATGTTGCTGAGTTTTGCTAAGTCTTGCTAGGCTCTGCTAAGTGTTGTTAGGTTTTGCGATGTTCTTGCTAGGCTAGGCTAAGTGCTGAGGAGTGAGGCCAAGTTTAGCCGAATTTTACAAGGCCTCTCCAGTGTGTCCTCCCCACTGACAGCAGCGGATCCAAGGGGGAAACAAGCTATGTCGACCCGCTCCACTGTTTCTCCGGCCTTGCACCACTAGTGCAAGCTTCGCCAAATTTTTTTGCGGTTTAGAATCCAAAAAAGCTTATTACCTTTAAAATGGCATAGTAAGCGCCAGATGCGCATACGCATGCGCCCCTTGTGCTCAGACTCGAACAGGCGGGAAATCCGGCTTCAATGGTATAATCCACTATCTGCAGTGGGGAACCCTTTACAAGCGGCGCAGTTTTTGGGGTATTTTTTTAGTAACGCCACCGAACCTAGCTCAAGCTTAAAGAGCTCCGCTGGTGGTACATTATGCCAATTCATATTGTTTTAAACATCGTGAGGTACAAAACATCCCCCCGCTTGTACAAGATTTTCACGTCCGCCCGTGAAGGCGGGTATAAAACACCAGCAACGTTGGAGATCTTTTACACCGTTTTGCTTAGTTGGGGGTCTTTCAGACCCTTTTCTTAGTTCCCAACACCCTAATTTGCAGCTTTACACCCATGTGGGAGAAAGGGTGTTGAAATAATGAAAACCCTTTTTGGTAGTTGTTGAAGTGGTGGGAAATAGGTGTTTGGTATTTAATAGAATTCTATGCTTACTGAACCTTAACCACCTCACGATTAAAAAGATTGTTTTTTTTTTTTGCAAGTCCGCATGCTAACTTGAAAAATGCCCAGATTAAAATGCATAATTTTAAAATTACCACTAAAATATTTGATTTCTGCGACAAGCCTACCGACTCTATCAGAGGACTTTCGTCTGCTGGCTATAAAAGCAAGCCCAGCAGATATATTTCTAAGCATATACTCGCTCTCCTCATGCATCCCGTTAGTAATTTTGCTCAATTCATTTGTGGTCCGAGTGTGACGTGTGCGTGTTGAATGGGTCTGTATGTCATGCTGCACGCTCAGCTGATCCACATTGCCACGCGGGGTTGCAGTGCCAACACCCTTATTTTAGAATGTTAAGCAACTTTACACCTTCACTTTAGGGGATTCACAAGCTCACCCTTTTTTCATCCTTACACCCTTTATTGTACCTTTTATAGGTGTGCGCCATGAGACAAGATTTTTACACCCTTTTCAGCCGGAAGGGGTATAAAAATATTTAGTTTGCGCAGTTGGACGGGTTGTTTGTTTAGGGTATCGAGTGGCCCATGCGAAAAAAAAAAAAAAAGTTAAGGAAGCGAAGTTTGCCGAGCGAGAGCTCCGTTTTCGCGCCGAAAGCGGTCAGTGAACGCATACACAATTGCATGGCAAGAGAAAACATAGACGCTGCTGCGGCGCTGTCGATGCTTAGGCGTGATCGAGAAGTGAACTTGGATGCGCCCAGCGCCTCCGCGTATAATATTTTCTTATGTCACGCGCCATTAGTTAAAACATGATTCCTCTCTCAACTTTCACCGCACGTACAGTCGCGTGGGTTTGTTTTTCTTCTTATTCTGGCTACAATGCACAAACGATAAATTTTGCCTAAGGTTCCCACTACAATTTCGTTTTGAGAAGGAAGGTCTCTCGCTTCTTGAGGAAGAAAAGAGTTATTAGGGAGTTAATTACTTCAATGGAGAAGGGCAATTGCTCGAGCCTGAAATGCTGTTCTTTTCTACTACGCTGGCGACCCTTTGGAATTTCACCGTGCAACAGGAAACATTGAAAAATTGTTGATTATGCTTGCATGGAAAGGGGGGAGGGTGTAAAGAAGTTGTCGGTGGCGTTCGGTTAGGTAAAAAAAAAAACTGAATGTGTTCAAGGCACATTGGAAGTTCTTTCTGTAGGCAACGAAATGTGCTTTGGAAAGGCACAAGAAACCTTTTTTCGTACTTATATGCGCGTCGCTTAGGAAGCCAAAGTTGTTGCGCTTACGTGGCCTCAAATGCTGTTTGCAGGCGCCTGGCGTAAATTCGAGAGCACTGCAATAAGCGACTTTTTAGTCCTTGTATAACATTTATTTTGGCACAGAACATTTGTGCTTGTATTACCATTACCTCGCATCTAAAAGAATACACTTTCACCTTCACTGTCAAATGTAAGTATTCAACCGTAAAATAATTATGCATGAGTTGCGAGCACGTCCAGTTTGCTTAGATTAGTAGCTCTCAGTGTGTACACATAAAACACGTCTCATTTTTCTTTAACACATGCAGCTTCCGAGGCAGAGACTATGCGATACTACGAGCGGACTTCTTAAAGCGAATCTCCAACGCGGCCACCGAGCTACGCGGAAACGGGCGGCTATAGTGGCTAAGTAACTGTCTCACTCAGACCCATCCACTGTGTTAGTGTAGGCGTTCCCTCCGTTAAACGAGGCGCAGTTACATTAACCGCATGACCTCTGAAGGGTGTGTCTTGGGGAAAGCGCACTTGTCCCGCCTAACAGTTCAGCTGGAGGGGTGCCAAAAGCAGACGCTTTTACTCAGACGTGGGCGGGCGGCAACAATCTAACGGGAACGGAGCGCACGTGCCCCCTGCACCCCTCGCTTCCCTTCCGTGAAATACAGGCGAAGAGAAACAAAGGGCGCCGTTCCTCTCCTCTCCACAATGAGTTCCATTACAGCGGCAAGCTTCCGCAGCGCAAAAGTAAATAAGCAGCGCGCGGCCCAGCTCCAACGTATCGCTATCATGGGGTGCGAAATATCTCGTGGCGCTGTCCTGTGTCTTCGTTTGTTCCGGCTTTTCCCGAACTCGATAAGAGACAGCGCCGGCGGTGGCAAGGCGGCCTGAAAGCTGTAAAGCTGCTCGAGCGTGAAATTGAACTCTTCTTTGTCCCGCGGATGTCGACGAGTGTTACCCGGCAGCCCGTCTTCTGCTCGACCAGCCGGCGCCGGCGCCCGCGTGTCTCGGCGCGCTGCCCCCGTCACAACGGCTCTGCGTCGCGCTAGCCCGCCTGATCCCCCGGATCGGACGACGACGACGACGCCACGCGCAGCGACACGCTTTTTCCCTCCGGCTCAGGTGACAAGGATGGCACGCTCGGCCTGTGCGCGCCTGTACGGATCGCGAGGGCCGCGCACGGCCGGCCGAGCCCCCGCAGCGATCCTGTCAGTCGAATTCACCTCTTCCCTCAAATCGTCCTCGCTGGGCACGCAGGCTTGAAACACGGCGCTGCACGTAGAAAGCTGCCAGTCGCGTGAAGTTTCGCGCAAATAAGCACGATCCACAACGAGCGCGGGGCAGTGGATGGTCTCTTCGATTTACCAGTCCGGAATAGTTATCGGTAGTTTGCGGGTAGTCCTAGGACTGTTCTCGCCATTACAACTCATGGGGGAAAATACGGAACTGCTCTCGGGCACTTCTTTGAAGACCGAAATGACAAATCGAGAGACTGGCAGAAGCACACACAGTTAGTTCGCTGAGCTTACATTCGTCACTTCGAAGAAAAGACAAATCGATCGTCTATTGCAACCAGAAATTCTCTTTTAAAGCGGAGCTTTCAGCCTCTCATTGATGCAGTCTGTGGTCCACTCAAAATGCACTGCAGGAAAGACAACTTTCTCTGACGATGATGGTGATAATAGGTGAAGTGACGAAAAATTAAAACGTTTCCTGTGGTCCAAGTCGAACTTGGGTCCCTCGCGTCATGACGCTGACGTCTATCCGATTGCGCAATTCCTGTACGGTGGAAGCACTTTGGATTTGCAGAGGGATGCATAGACGTGCAAAAGTAGGCAGAAAATTCACTCTTCCGCCTAACGACGACGATGATTGAACGCTAGGGAAAGCCATGGAATGCCCGTATCAGTAAATCACTGAAGAGCACAATCGCAGTGCAGTAAACCATCCCAATAAAAAACAGGTGTTCGCATAGGGAGCCACAATCTTACGTCATACTCTCGAACAGAACGATCCGCTCGCTTCTGGGTTGGTTCGTTTGGTGTTGGACTTGATTTTGGAAAGCGTCGCGTCCCCCATTGTTGTCGTTCCGACAGAGGGGTGGGTGATTTTTAAAGCGAAAGCTTTCTTAGACTGATGGCGTCCTGTCCAAAAACTAATGCATTTCCCCATAGACCGGGTGGCCGACCGAAAAGCTCTCATAAGATCTCTGGACACACAAGGCGCGTGCTTGAAACCGGGCTTCCATTGCTTTAAAACGGTGGCTTGAAAATCGCGAAAAAGGAACGCTTCTAGATAAGACAATGCACGCATCTATCGCGACGGAGGAGTACAAAAGTATACCTTTATCTCATAAACCACGTATCGGTATACATTTAGATCGTTCGCAGATGTGTTTACTTAGCGCGCGAAAAATCGCCGCATGGTTGGTTGTTTTGGTTTTTGAAGGTTTGACGATCGATTGGACGTACATTCAGTAGAAGGTTGGACGCAATTTTAGCGAAGGTTTTGTTGATGCACTTTGACGCACCTTTGATGTGAGAAGGATTTCGAGCTTCTCTCAACTTTCTCTTGCAAGGGAGGCCAAGCTAAAGTTTTTACAGCGGAACTGTACTAGGCAATGTTTGCACTATATTTTTTCATGCCCTCGCAACAAATCTCCCGAATCTTCAGGTGTCTTTGAAGCTCGAGGCGTTCTATGGCGCGAGGCATACCATAGCACACGCTTTAACTCGGAAGTACTGGAAGTGGGCGAGTAGGGGCGCAATGCGTAGGTGACGAATCTAAGCACTTCGAAAGCACAAGGAGAAAGCATATCGCGAAGCAAATCATGCCAAGCGTCAAGAAGACGAAGCCCTTAGAGAACGCGGGCTGAAAGCAAAGCGTCTCAGCCGTTTATTTATACATTTGTGCTTTCACATTCAGAACCATTAGGAAGAGCTTAGGTGTCCTCGTAGTGCCCTCAGACTGTATACTCGGACCGTGTGTTAGTTGAGATGACACTACCCCTGTGGTGTTACAATGTGGATGTGTGGGGACTGAAAAAGAAAGGTTGGTTTACGCGTTTGGTGCCGGATACATTTGGCTTGTGTCGCCACTCCAATCGCACCCAACAGACCACCCAACGGTGCTCGTGCATCGATTTGACGTTATATAAGAATTTCTCTGCAGTGGCGAGTGTGCCGATCTGTGTATTTATAACAACAACAGAGCCGTTTCTACCTCCGTTGCTCAGTGACAATGACTTTTCAGCTCTGCTGGCCATCCCCATTCGCTGGGAGGAATGGGCTTGGATTCTTCATTCGTACTGTGTGCACCCCAAACACATTCAAGTGAGGTAAAAATAACAAGTCTGGAGTTAACGCTACCATAAGCGTAGTGAAAATAACCGCGAGTTTATCCAAGTCACTTAAACAGCGAGCTTCGCAGCTACCAGATTGAGGCTCATATACCTGAACACAAAAAACCAACTACAAACATTTTTATAAAATCAAGAGCTAAAAATGCACTATAATTTGCAGACCACCGTTATAAGTTAAATTAATGTCATCTTCACACTAGAGTAGGTAATAACTTGATTAAAAAGCATTTTTCAATGCCTACTGTATAATTTCAACCAGACAATTACGATCAAGCAAGGGTTTAATTATTCAGCCAATCGACATCTAACTACTTAACAAACAACAAGCAAGTAAGCAAGCAAACAAACAAACAAACAAATTAACTGACTGACTGACTAACTAACTGGGCAACTAACTAACTAACTAACTAACTAACTAACTACCTAACTGACGAACTGACTAACTAGGTAAATAAATATTAAAACAATCAAATTCGAAATAAATGAATTTCAATCAAACAATAAGTTAAGTCCATAACCTCAGCTATTGCTGAAATACATAGCCCTCCTTCATATTCGTTCCGCATTTCTTTTTTACTGAATCGCAAAAAAATAACTTCTCGTACTCAAATTGGTGCAAAATGAATGAAAGCTGAAAAAAAAAATCAAAGCCCCTTTCATCTAACGAGATCGAGGGTTGAAGACGCGAAGCTTTCCCTGCTCGAAATTAAGGTAAGCGGGCGTTTGTGATGGATTCGTTTGAATAAGAACTGCTTCGACCATGTCGAAATGGCGCAATCGGAGAGACGTTGGCTTCATAACGCACCCAGGCCCTATTCAGGCCACGAGAAGAGTCTTTTGTCGTTTCATCATCATCGTGGTCGTCGTCGTCATCGTCGTCATAATCATCATCATCATATGCCCTCTAATGCGAAGTTGCGGTGCGCACAGACGCCATCAGTGAGGCATAGAAAACTTCGCTTTAAAAAATCATCACCGGAGGCGAAGGATGAGGAGGAAATACTTTTATTGAGAGTTCTGATAGGCCCAAAGGGTGGCCCAAGCGAGTGGTTCCTTCTTCAATGGAGCCCATATGCAGTCCGCGCTGCGCGTGCTCTGTCCACCAGCTGAAGCTGATTAGGCAGAGAGGGGCTGGACAGCAACATCTCCCATTGCTCTTGTTGGGTAGTTAAAGGGAAAAGAGGAGGTTGCTCAGGGCTAAAGTTGCCCATCCCGATAATGCGACTTCTGAGCAAAATTTACATTCAGCGCCGTAGCGATTCGGTTGCATTAAGTGAAGACGCGTCGGGTGTGGGAAGGAGCCGGATTGTATGAGCTGTAGGGTAGTTTGTTGTTCCCTGGATAGGTCTGGGTGAGTCGGGGTAGGGTCGGTCGCTGAAGGCAATAATGTTGGGTTATGTCCCTGAACGTGAAAAACGGGTGACTGTCCTCGTGCAGCTCCATAGCCTGGGGGGTAAAGGCGCAAGCCTGACCGGGTCAGCATACAGAAACGGCAGCCCACAAATAGAGCAATTGAAAGGGTAAGCAAAACTGGAGTGGAGGAGTTCCGTGCACGTACGAAGCGAAGAGTGGATGCTTGAACGTACATGTTAAGAATATACTGTCTAGTCGATACCACGCGTAAAAATGTCAGTTCGGGTTTCCACGCTTCGAATTGCGTAAATACTGGTTCTTCACCAACTATAAAACATATCTTTTGAGCTCTGAGAGGGACCGCACAATAGCTTTAAAGGGGCCATGGAGAAAAATACAAATTTGTTCAGTTTGAAAGAACTGGCCCTTGGTAACTCAGTCAACTCCATTCCAGCCGCGAAAGACGCTTTTATAACCAAAAAAAAAAAAAGAAACACGCGAGACATATGGAAGCAATTTACAAAATTTGCGCAAGAGTGACGTGATATGGATAGGTATGACGTATTAAAGGTCATCTCATTGAAGTGATGCGATCACAGGAAACAGGATTCCCCAGATCGCCCAGTCGTGTTTCTTGGCTCTGGCGTAAATCGGCGGCCGCCAATCGCACGAAAAAAATTCTGTGACGTCATAGAGAAATCGCCGGGCAGTGGGTGGGGAGTATCCACTGCTTCATTACGTTCTCTTTAATATTTCGATTATTTCTTTGAAGTTTGCGATCAAAGTGATATTATTGTTACAGGGCAAAGCGGTCTTTTTAATGCATCAAACTTGTATTTTGTCCGCATGGCCCCTTAATGCGTAGAAACGCTTTTCAACTTTTGCTGAAGGCATATATGGCTATAGCGACTAAGCACAACTAAACATGTTTTGAACTGAGCCCGAAAACACTCATCTTGAGGAATCAATGGACGGTAGTTGAGCCTTATACGGGCTCAGCTTCTTGCAGTAAAAGTGAACCATAAATGTTCACGTTTCTTGCCAAAATATTTCAGACCGTGCTATTGTCATGCAATGCATAATACGTTTTAACACGAAATCTACGCGCAATGCTGAGTAGTTTAAAAGGTTTTCAGGAACAAAGAGCCCAGCCATTGAATTCCACGGTAGTCAATTCACTGCAGGTTGGTCAATAAACACGGGCTTTGCGCGAAAAATTAACACACACAGAAAGGAAAGCCCGTGTTTGTTCTCCAAGATGCACGAACTCGCCCAACCACAAGTTCTCCTCACTGCAGGTTGACGGGGCACAACAAAATGGCAAGGTAAAAATGTCTTCAGTATCATAATTAGTTACTCTTCTATTGTTGTACACGAAACCTTTATGATGTTTCATACGAAATGTCAACGTAATTGGCATTCGTATACATTTTGAAATAAGCCGTCTTTCACAGCATGTGGCATTTTGTACCTTTCTTTCGTTTCATTTTTTTCCCTTTCAGCAGCGGGGTAAAAAAGATTCGCAGATTCTTGATTCATGACCAATTCACCCTTCATTTGTTTTCACCGGACGGTCCACCATCAACTGATCTTATCATCGCTTCTTTTTTCAGCGGTGTTCGTATACGTTTATTGGCTGCGTGCTGTCACCGGAATGGCGCATTTCGGCCTCCTTGGCTTCTTTTCGCTGTTCCTCGGAACGTGTCGAATTACATATCTCCTCTATTTTGTACTTCAACTTCTTATGGGCTGTGAAGGGCCTAAACAAAATGCCAAGCATATATGCAGGGGCTGTTCCACTCGCGTTGAACCGTGACAAGGAGCCCACGTGAGCTCCCAGGGCAGCATGTTCAAAAACAAAAAAAAAGGATATATACACGTCTCCTGCCGGAGTTTTACACGTATATATCCGCTATAAAAAATGCTACTCAAGAATGAATGTGCAACTGGGATTTCTAAGGCAACAGAAACACACCCACATAAAAAAGCGCAGAAAGAGAGAAAGATAGAGAGAGAGCTAAAGGATATACGTCGGGGGATTTCCCGCCGTTGGAGCGTTGAAGCGTGAACGGCATTTCTAGTTTATCGAGACCTGAAAATTCAAACTTTGCAGATTCTAAGGCGTTCGAAAACAGGATTTGACCGTCCACGTTTTTGCAGAATATTTTTGGCCTGTCCTCGAAGCACTTTGGGCAGGCTGTCCAGCTCCCCGCGCTCTCTATAGGCCCGAGGAGCGCTGGATTACCTACAGTAGGTGGCACTTCGAAAACGCTGACTTCGACGAAAGGTGGAGCGGATTTTCCAGGATTCACCGGGCGCTCCCAGTGGAGCCGCTCTTGTGCACTTCTTGGCGTCCGGTGTTACGAGCTCAGCCCGCGAAGTTCGCATTGCGGGGCTTGTAGTGGCTAGCGTGATATCGATTTCGCGCTCGAGGTGCGTGCCGACTAAGCTCGGATGATCGCGCAAGCATTCAGGGCCTTTTCTACGGAGACCAGGCATATGCGTATACGCTCGGCCGATGCCTGCGTGCCCAGTGCAAAGCGCCAAGCTGGCTCGAGGTCTTTTCGACCAGCTTAATTGTTCCTAACATGACTCGGGCATTAGCGGCTGTTCTGCGAGAAGCACCGGAATGTGAAAACCGTACAGCGTTATCGTGAACGTCACGTGGGTGAAGCAATTTAAAAATGAAAATATCTGAGCACTGAGGGTAAGGGCTGTGCAAACAAACTTCGCAAGGCAGGAAAGAAAACAGTGTACACTGTAATTAAAAGCAAGGAGAACGTGCTTTTAATTACTGACGCTGTATAGAGGCGCAAGCGCACCTGTTATTCAATGGCACTGTACCGCTCTTCTCGGGGAGGAGGATTAGAAGTTCCTAATATGAGGTGGAGAGGGTTTGTCCAGAGTGACAAGCTTCTCTATCGGTTACGTCTATGGCATGAAAAATTAAGCCTACAATGGTCCAGTTCTCGAACGTACTATTACGAGCAATATGAAAGGGAACCCAGGAACGCGTAGAAAACACCCTCAGACCCAGCTATGAGTGATACGCAGCGGCCGCCGTCGGAAACAAAGTGGAAAGGGAAACGCTGTTCTAACAACTCTCCCCATTCCCGCCATGCGTCTTATCGGCTGTCCGACGATGCCGTATTAGAGTGAACTAGAACACAGAGTGGTCCAAACGAGCTGCCAAAACTGAAGCAAAAACAGGGTAACGACAGGGTAATCCCCTAAAGTCTTGTGATGGTCTCGCCGCCTTGCGGTGGTCAGAGGCAACTTGAGCTTCTGCGTGGACAGGCCAAAGCAAAATAAATGTGTCTGGTGCTCCCGGCCCAGTCCTTGCGTCCTGGGCCACGCTCCTCCAATACCTGGTAAATTCTGAGACTCCACCACTTAGTGTTCGGTTATTTAAACCCTCTTTTCGTGGCCTGACGCTGTCGAGTTCCCGCTGGTAACACAACGGACAGCCGAGACTTGCAAGTGAACGAAGCCTTTTAAATGTGTTAAGGCGGATCGCAAAGCAAAGCGTCTCAGGCGGCAAGATTACAAAGCCCTTCAACAACGCGAAGCGTCTCAGACGTTCAGTTGGACAGTCATGCTTTCCCATTCACAACCAGTAGAAGGGCTTAGGTGTTCTAGAACTTTAGCACCCACGTGACATGTCTGTGCGCGCGATGCAGAACGGTCATTAAACGTCGTCATTGGCTGCGCCCCAAACCTAAAGCGACCTAAAACATACCAGATCACTATTATTAACAAGAACCACAAGTATATATGAGTTTATAAAAAAAACCACATTGAGATAAAAAATTAAGCAATAAAAAAAACTAAGAGATCTGCTGGGTCTTGAACCCAAGCCGTCAGAGCCAGTACTCAGTACTCTACGTAGAGGCCACAAAGTCCGAACGCTGGGCTCCTTTTAGTAGGCGCTCAAAAGAATATCGCGCGCAGTGATATCACACATGTCACGTGGGTGCTCTGTGCAGCGAAGCGTTTGGACATACGCTCCCAGGCTTCATGGGTACAAAGCCATGGGCGCATACGTACCCCTTTTCGTGACGATAATGATGAAGAAGAAGACATTTATGCAACAGTTTATGTCCTTTAAAAATCACGGGCTCAGCAAAAGTTCGCGCATGTATTTATTAACACGAAAGTGTCTTGTTCCGGGACACACCAAGATTTCACTGACGTCATATTCGTTACGGAAATGACGCCAGTACAACGAAGAAAGCGGCCTGTAAAGGGTGCACCCCTGCACACAGGGTCTTTTTGCGGGGAAGCAACCTTTAGTACTAAAGAGTACGTTATACTTAGGGTTGTTCGTTTTCGGGTATTATATTTTAACACGAACGTGTTTTATGCCGGGATACACCAAGATTCCACTGACGTCATATCCATCACGGAACGGCCAGCAAATCATGCTCAGCTGCAGATTTCGGTGCACATTTCACTTTCGTGTTTTAGCGATTCCTATTACAAAAGAATCAACCACAGTTCTTTTTTTACATTTCTATGTCCCTTCCTCGGTGTCTTTTTTCAGAGGAAACGCTTAGCAAGCTCCACAAATCCAGTTTTATTTATTTGCGATATCACATACCGTAGTGCGGGGCATTGATATCGGACTATTTAACCGAGAGATTCATCTACATGTCAGTGGACAGCGGTGACACACCGCTATACAGAGTGACCCGTGGTGTTCCCCAAGGTGGCGTACTCAGTCCAACGCTCTTCAACATCACTACGATGGGCATAGAGAAGTGCTTACTGCAGTCAGTGGAAATGTCCTTGTACGCGGATGACATCTGCATATAGAGTGCTGGACGCAACAGGCGAGTACTGCGTGCGAGACTGCAACGGGCAATCAATTCCATTGCAGCGTTTCTAGGAACCCGAGGCCTAGATATATCAGCTGGCAAGTGCGCTGCCATCGCTTCCACGAAGCGTGATATATCAAATTATGGACTCACCGTTGCAGGCTGCACTATCTTCTATGTACCGCACCACAAATTTCTGGGTGTGACATTTGGCAGGTCTCTGACTTGGTCAAAACACGTCCGCTATATAAAAGACAAGCTTGCGTCCTTCGTCAACATTTTCCGCATGTTATCTAGTAACGCCTTCGGATGCAATGTCCCGTCTCTCCTTCGGCTGTATTACGTCATGTGCGAAGGATTGTTACGCTACAGCCTTCCTGTTCTTCTCCCCCTCTCAAAAGGAAATGCGAGAGTCCTGCAAAGTATGCAAGCGCAGGTCCTGAGGGAGTGCATAGGAGTTCCGAAGACCACATCCACGGTGGGAACTATGGTGGAGTGTCGACGACTGGCACCACTTGCTCTTGGGGCGCAGGAGCTCCTTCGCACTCAACTGCGATTTGTAGCACGGCAGCAAGGTCACCCATTAGCACTCAGCTCAGCCACTGAAGTGCGAGACCTTCTGCCTCTTCATTACCAGCACCCTTCTCCGTCGCTACAACCGCCTTGGATGTACCCGCGTCTACAAATTACTACTGGAGTGCCAGGCATTACCCGCAAAAAGGATATCGCCACACCTGCCTTAAAGTTCTTCGCCTTGGAACTGATCTTTCAAAAATACAGGGCCCACACCCATCTATACACGGATGGATCTCTGACAGCCAGCTCATCGGCTACAGGAATCTGGTTTCCGTCCTCTCGTACCGCCTTCAGCGCAACGCTTAGCCACAGGACGACGTCCATGGTCACCGAACTTGCCGCTCCGCGTGCTGCTTTCGCCTACATCATCGAGCAACCAGCACGTCAGTGGGCAATCTTCACGGATTCTCGGGTGGCCCTTCAGTGTTTAAAATCGTACCCGAAAGATCAGATTGCTTTCGACATCCATGCATTGCACTTACAAGCTCTGAATGCACACCATCATGTAGAGCTTCAGTGGATTCCTGGCCACAGCGGTTTAACTGGGAACGTCAAGGCGGACATTGCGGCATCGATAGCGCATGATCTGCTCGGGCCAGTGATACCGATACCGTTCTCCAGAAAAGATGCTTCTGCCCTAGCGTCCAAGGCTGCCTGGAGATTTCAGCGATCTATGTGGGCTGTTGCGCCGCAACATTACGCGCCGCTTCACTCCATAGACCCGCACGAGACCTTTAGGATGCGTGACGGACTTTCCAAGCATGACGAAGCGGTTCGTCACCGCGTGCGGCTACATGTCGCTTACACAAGTTATTTACGATTCAAGATGAAACAGGCCGCTTCCCCCTTCTGCACTCTTTGCGAAGTGCGCGAGGACTTGAACCACGTATTATGTGAGTGTACGCGGTATAGAGCAGCTAGAACGTCCCTTTTAGTGTCCTTGGGTCGTCCGCTTTCTAGAGGAGTAACTCTAAGTGACGTGCTAGGCCCTTGGTCGAACGCTAAACGAGCATATCGAGCGACAAAAGCTCTATTGATTTTCCCACGCTGTTGGTTGATTCGTACATGTTATTCGTACCAAATAACCGTTGATTCGTACCAAATAACCGAAGTGCACGGTACGTTGCTTGCCGGCCCATCGGGCCCGCTTCGGAGGGCCGGGCGGCGGCTCGCCACCGCTTGGAGTGCTGGATGTAAAGAAACGCTTCGTTTCCGGATACGTCAGCTGACTCCGCAGCCGTGATTGGCTATCCGGTTTTGCGATGTCGACGCGCGACGAGGGATTTCGGTCTGAGAGCGATTGTTTCGTTCAGCAATTTCGTTCTGAAAGCGACGAAAAGCGCTGGCCGACTCATTGCTTTGCGTGTCGCGCGACGTGCCAAGACGCAAGTGGGAATATGCCTTTAGACAGCGATACTTGTTTCTGCACTTTCGTAATTTTCTCCGTTAAGAAGTAACTGCTGCTGCCGCGAAACGGTAGATTTTTATTAACGACGCTGTAATTTATTCATGAGAGTGTTGGTACATTTAGATTTTTACCTTTTTAACTTGCATTTTCACTTTAGTTCCCCTTGAAGGAATTTGGCAGGAATTTAGAGGAAAAAATTAGGCTTAATTTCTTTTTTAAATAAATTCGTAGTACGACGTATTTCTTCGAAATTGGAGAGCCTATCCCCGACCGGATCGGCTCCCCAACCATGTGAAAAGCGGATGGTGCACATTGACGATAGGGACCATGATTTTGCCACTCATTCCGCTCGTCATGATAAGAGGGACAACGGCGTGTCTTTATGCACTACTGCCCACTATACACTACAATTC
The DNA here is from genome assembly GCF_048455015.1 of Haemaphysalis longicornis. Classification (NCBI taxonomy): domain Eukaryota; kingdom Metazoa; phylum Arthropoda; class Arachnida; order Ixodida; family Ixodidae; genus Haemaphysalis; species Haemaphysalis longicornis. The sequence continues at coordinate 369,163,747 of NW_027526203.1, read as the reverse complement.
ATTAGGCAGGGCTTATTCTGTGGACAAGTTGATGACCATGATCACGAACACAGGATAATGTGAGCATTATTCTGTGGACCAAATCCCTAGGGTAATGTTCAGATTTATTCTGTGAACCGTACCACGGTATAGTTGATTCTTATTCGTCTAAAGCAACCGAAAAGATACCAGTCCACACTTATTTACATAAATAAGACGTAGAATTGACTTAGGACAAGAAGTTGCAGCAAATAATTCACTTTGGCAAATAAATTACTGCTGGGACTCGAACCCAGGTCGTTAGCGCCAAAACCAAGACGCTACCGCTATGCCAAGGAAGCCGCCCAGCAGATCACTTTTAGCAGTAGCTCAAAACAGAACATAACCCCGTGGTCTAGACCACAGAATAAAGCTGAGGAGGAGGAAAAACTTTATTGTGAGCGTGGGGACGTGGGAGTGGTTCGTCATTCCAGGAGCTTAAAATTATTCTGTCATCTGGTCCACAGAACAGGCAGTGCGTGTCCATTATGACTAACAACATGCCGCTTCTCGTTCCGCTCTCACGACATGACGACCGCCTCGGTGGTGATGATGGTGGTGGTGACAACGACGACGATAACTACGATGATGATGGTATTGCAGGAGGTGGTGAAGGAGATGGTGTTGGTGGGATGTAGGAACGTACGAACGAGAATAGTTTCTATGAGCGAGGCATACTCCACTTCATGATGAAAAATAAGGATTTTATTTCAGAACCCTTGAAGCGAATGCTTTGACCTTTATTATAAAATTAGAACGCCCAGCTCGTAACCGCGCTTCGATTGTATTTACAATATGACCTTCCTGAGAACGCCGAGTCCACCTGTAATAAAAAAGATACTAATGAAAATTGCAGGTCCACCTGAGTATAAAAGTAACATGCCAAATCTCTGAGTTTGTATGCATGATATAATTTCAAGGTATATCATACAGCTTCCATAAGACTTCACAACTGACATGATATATCTTGTATACCCAAATGAGACATCACTGACAATAACTGACACATAATATACGCAAATGAGAGCTAATCGAGAATTAATGCGAGAACCTATATGTATGTCTTTGGGAGCGTACTTATAAGCCCTACTGCCCACTATATTCTGTCGTGATAAATCGAAATACGAACAACGGTGCGCGTGGTTTTCAGTACATGCTGCGCTCCCTGGCGACGGGCCATGTATGCACAGCAGGCATACGGTTGGGAAAGCCCTCTGGTAACTTATTCTTACTTTGCAGGCGCAGCCGGGCCCCTCGGTTAGAATGCGGATCATATACTAAAAACCACGCGCACCGTTGTTCGTATTTCAATTTATCACGATAGTAGGTGAGATATCTCAATACGAGCTCACATTGAACAGATTTCGTTTATGTAAATGAGAGTTAAGGCTTGTGAGAGAAAAAGATGCGAATTGTTGTCACAAATGTGAAATTAGAAGTAACTTGTCACTCCCTAATGCATCACGTGCAATTTCTTCGCATCTTCGTTAGTTTCGATTAATACGTTAGGCGCTATTGAGTAATTCCATGGAAGAACATAATGAAAACTCTGGTGCATGTCACGTTGCCCAACATTTTAATTAAAACATTTCAAATTTTACTCCGGGAGCTTAAGTCGGCTGCTTTGGAGGCGATCGACTTGCGATACTTATGAAAGACTTCGTTTGCTGCTACATCCTGTTTGCCTCTTTCCTCGTTCTCGTTTCTCCACATTTCGGAGCGAATTACGTCAACGGGCTTCTTCCCTGTTACACCGCATTTGCGTCTCTTTCTTGGCTTTCGTTCGTCTTTTGGCGCGGATTACTTCAACACGCTCACTGGCGGCACCTCCCAGCACAGATTCCGCAGAATCACCTTTCTGCGCGGACAGGTTGCACATGTTCTACTCGCGTGTCAACCCCCTCACCTGTCGTGCGGCACGCACTATGTATATGCCAACTCTTTTTCCACCGCTGGAAACGTGCGGAGGAATCGCTGTGGCAACGCACTCGGATCCTACTCTGGAGACACGGATTAAATCCTCATAAGAACTCAAATCAGTTTTTATTTACTCTTTGAGCGGCGGCCATTTTAACTACCAGAACTCGAGTGAAGCGACAAGCAACTGAGTGCGGGTTTCGTCTAGTTGGTGTCGGTGATCCGTGGCTTTACTACGCGCAAAAAGCAGACAAGCAGGCGAGAGTCGAACGAGCACGAGCCTTCGTGACCGTTCGTCTGTCTGCCGTTTGGCTGCTTTTTACGCTAAATAAAGCCATGGGTAAGCAATGGTAATCTTCCTCCAATGAAGCCCTTAATGCTTTCGCCCTAAAATACGAAAATGAACGATTGGACAGGTTTGATAAATGCCTCCTTATTAATAAAAGCATAATAATTTCTTTAACGACGTGCATCTGCGGGAGGCTCACAAGAAAGAAACAAATAAATAACATAGTTCAATGACCGTGCGCCTCGAAGCTCGAGGCTAGAAGGAACCTCGGTACACGATTGGATGCAATGGAGAGGCCTGTTGTATTGGTATCGTTCATTTATAAGAATTAAGTGCTTTATTTTGTTATCCCTTGGATACATTAACCTTGCACCTTCTTGCCCTCTCAACCATCAAGGATGTTTCGTTTCTTCCTCCAGCGAGCGTAATTTGCCTCAGAGGTAATGTAAACCGTTCGTTTATGATTTCCTCGCAGTTCACGCGATAAATATCTGTAAATTAAGACCTAAAAGTAGTTCCCTTATCGTACCTGCTGGATACACAGCAATCGCGGGGAATTTAGACACTGATTGCAGGCTCATGTCAATGTAAGGAATAATAGTGTCAAATCTCGCGTTTGCTCACCCTACTAATCTCGTGTAATGCGGCCAACTGTATATAAGTGTCAAAGGGTAAATGTTCTATGGTTTGAAACCATCTGAAATCTCCGCGACCTTTCCTAGTCTGTTTCTATCACTACACAGTTCTCGTGGGATCTTAGATATAAAGAATAAACAAACATAATATTATCGAATTACACTTTTTGTTCTCATCGGCAGGCATTACGGCAAAGCGATACATCGATGATTTATAGCCTGGCGGAGATAAGGGGCATATTCGTGGCTATTAAAAATGGGTGCAATTAATTCTATCCAAGTGGTAATTCGCTGCTGAAGCTGCTGTAAGCAATGCCATCGGCCACCGATCTAAGACATGTTATTTTTATTGTTGGAGGTGCCGTGCGCTCCAGTCACATTTCTGATCTTTGTAGCTACATTCTAACACAGTCACGAGGAAGGCTCCGAAGTTGCGTTTTGCCTACGAACGCGAATTCCAAAATGCAGCTTTCGAATCATTGCTTTTTTTGTATTTTCGCTTCTTGCAACCATTTTGACCACTGCTTTCTAATTTGCCTCGAATTCTCTCTTCAGCCTTCTTCACGCACCGGCTCTGAATTTTATATCTGTACGCGTATAACCCTAACATAACAGAAAAGATTCATTCCAAAGAAAAAAATATGTTACTTCATGACCTCAGGTACGACCGATTAAAAAAAGCAACTAAACAGACACGCCCTGGTTGCTGACGAGTGTTACCTGGGAGTACATTGCGCTGAATAATGCCCGACGTTGCCGAGGCCAACTGCGGCGCCTTTGGCACCGGATTCACAAGTCTCATCTTATTCGCAATGGCCAGCCAAACCTGGGAGAGACGGCGCTGGCGCACACCGGAACCCTTAGCGACCGGCGGTGACCAGATCTTCCACGCCAATGGCTTCCGATTCAGAGTCGCTGCCGCCGGCAACACTACCGTCACTGTTGGGACGGTGGTTAGCGATGACGTCGTCACCGCTGCTACTGCTGCCTGAGAATGGTTTGCACCCCCGCAGCAGGGGCAGGTAGTCGCCGGAGGCATCGGTGGGATGCACCGGGCCCATGACCGAGGCAGAAGGCGAACTTGAGGAAGGCGACGAGCAACTATTGCGAAGTTCTTGATCGCGTTCCTTCCAGCACTGAAGCCTAAGCCTTGCAGCGCCTTCGGAGATCGCCTTGGGCGTTGTCGCTCGAGCGCAGCCTTCTTTAACTTCTTCTGTTTCAGTGGCGTCACTTCTTTTCCATCCAGGTGGAAATATTTTTCTGAAACAGTTGAGATGCGCAAGGCAAGTACTTTTCTGGCGAGATTAAAATTGTCTGGTCGTTGAAAACTTTATTGAGGTGAAAACTTTATTGATTAAAATTATGTTTAATTTTTTTCTGACCTGCATCACTAACTATGAATAATATACTTGACAAAATATTGACGCGTAGATGTGATCCAAGCTCGTTATGAAAAAAATAGATAAACACGACTATGTCATCTTCTGTTACAAAAATGTCTTCGTAATCAGGTTAATATATATTTGGCATGTAATCTTTACGTCGTAACGGTCGTAAAATTGGTGTTTTTAGCTGCTGCGAGCGCGTGACTGCTTCTTCTTGCATTTTGTTCTGAGGCGCACTTCTGTGAGCGAACACTTCTTGCAGATGTCGCTGTGTCAGACGCTTCAGAATCCATCACAGTAGAGACTACAAGGTATATGTGGTGTGCGTGAGTGGGCAGCTGTATTTCCTTGCTGTCGTGGTTGCGGCCGCCGACGGTGTAAATGCTTCAGACGGTATAGGGGTGTTACGTTAGGCGTACTGCAACGCAGTGCTCCGTGGCTTGTCTTTTTGGTGACTACTGCGCCATTGGATGAGGCCGGGGAAATGGCCATTTAATGCTTTCGCATCAAAAGGTTCGTTTACTGATATAGCGATCCATTTTGTAGGCACCTCCCAAAAAATGGTTACAAAAGCAATTGACCCAACTTCGGGCCCCTTCTTGAGGTAATGTTGGTGATGATGATGATGATTATGATTATGGTGATGACTACGATTATTTGATGACGATGATGATGATAACAAACTCTAATCAACAGTCGGTGCTCTTTTAAACCACGGGCTGAGGAAAAGTTCCAGGATATATTTATTTTAGTTACATGTCGCTTCCTCAGGGCTGGTTACAGAGAAAACCTAGAAATTGTTTTTCCATTCGCGATTTAGTATATCTTATATCGTAGTGCGGAAAATCGATGCGACAGCGATGCCTGCTCAGGAGCTTTTGTCGCTTTCTCCGACAAGAAGCAACTGACGTTGCTGCGAGTGATATAATCGTATTTCCGACGCTCTAATTTGTTTTTACTCTTAACTTGTTTTTACTCTTAAGCGTCCTTGAAGGAAGCACCACAAAAAAAAGGTGATGGTCATAAAGACGACTAAGAAGAAGAAGAAAAGGATGATGATGATGATGGTGGTGGCTGTGGAAAGGCTGTGATGCACAAACGTATTAACGAAAAATGTTTCTTACAGCCAGTAATGGATCAGATCCATGATGAAAAATTAAGGTTTTGATTGCAGAGGCACCGAAGTCATTATTTTGACCTTTATTACGAGATCAGGACCACCAAGTGCCTAAGAGCATACGATGGGATTAACCATATGGCCTTTCAGGGCACGTTGAATCGTCCTGAAAAAAAAATAGAGGGCTAATGAGAATCCTATATCTTCATTATATGAAAAATGCCTATTCTGCGAGTTTACATACCTCCAAGATTGCACAGATATAGCTATAGCGCTTTTAGATCTTTTAGAACCGTCTTTTAGCTCTTTTAGAACCGTCAGTACTCGTAACTAAACCTGACCAGGAATAGAACGTTTCACTCTCCCTCAATAACTACAAGCAGTCGTCACGTACGTGTACAACTATTTGCAAAGCCCCTCCCCGCTCCACCCCATGTATCTCTTTTTTCCTGGACGCTCTCTCTCTAATATTTTTGGTACCCCTTAGCATGAGATTTTAATTATACACAATATAATTAGAAATAATAATATAATAGAATAGTAGAATATTTTATAGAAAATATTCATTCCATAAAAATGTGTTATTCCATAACTTCAAGTACGACTGATTTAACATTGGCGAAATGTGGCCTGAAAAACAACTGCTGTTATTTTAAGATGTTTTTTAGCATACTTTTAAATGCAAAAAAGCTATCAAACTGGCGTGAAAACCCTACAAGAACCGAACAGAGAAGTTCCGGTTGCTGACAGGTACTGTTACCTGGAAGAACATTGGCGCGGAATAATGCTGGACGTTGCCGGGGCCAACCGCGTTGTCTTCGTCTTCGGAGTCACCCATGTCTTCTGGTTCCGAATGGCTAGCCGAACCTGGGACAGGCGGCACTGGCGTACACCGGACCCCTCCGCGACCGGCTGCGGCAGGATCTTCCACGTCAATGGCTTCTGCTTCGGAGTCGCTGTCACCCGCAAACCTACCGTCACTGTTGGGACGGTGGTCAGCGATGACGTCGTCACCGCTGCTACTGCCTCCCAAGGATGGTTTGCACCCCCGCAGCAGGGGCAGGTAGTCGCCGGCGGCATCGGTGGGATGCACCGGGCCTGTAACTGAGGCAGAAGGCGAACTTGAGGAAGGCGACGAGCAACTATTGTGAAGTTCTTGATCGCGTTTCTTCCCGTACTGAGCCCCAAGACGCCGCGCTTCCGGAGATCTCCTTGGCGTTCTCGCTCGAGCCAGTCGGTTATACAGGAAGCTCTGCTCGAGCACAGTTGTTGTTGTTGTTGTTGTTGTTGTTCCTTGATATAATTGGCGCATACCCAATCAGGGGATCGGCCAAACATCAGTCGTTAATTCGAATGAGATTACTGCCTAGGTGGATGATTCAAAGAAAATTAGAAAATTTGGAAGCTTTTTTTTTTCTTGTGTTGGAGGAATTGAGTTTGGAATTTGGTCAATATTGAAACAAAAAAAGGGAAATAAATAATTAATTAATTAAATGAAGAAAAATAAGAAGAGGAAGAAGAAGAAGAAGAAGACGAAGGAGGAGGAAGAGGAGGAGGAGAATAAAAAATATTCAGAAATGGATGCTTTTGGAGGGCTCAGGTGAGGTGCCAGAATAAGATGCGAATTAGGTTGTAAATCTTTTGGAATTTTCCATGAAGCGCAGAAGAGCAAAACAAACATCCCGGCGGCAATATCCCGTTTCTGAAGCCCCAAATGATAAAAGAGCCGGCACTGATAATGCCAACCCCAGGCGATGAAGCGGCACTTCAAGGAGCTGACGTCTGAGGCTTGAAAATCGTCGACATGACAAAAGGAAATGGTCGACAGACTCTTCTTCATTACAGTAACTGCACATGGCAGTCTGCGCCAGACGAGACCTGTGGAGGTATCTGTTCAACTGGGGCACACGACATCGAAGGCTCGTTACAATCGCCTCCAGGTCGCGTGAGGGGCACCAATTCGGATTCCAGGAGAATTTTAGATGAGAAAAATCTCGCAATGACAATAAGACTGATTCGTGCTGCCCTTGCAGCTTCAACAATCTACGGAATCTTACGGCGGCTAATAAAGGCGTTGTCTCAATGACATCGACAACAGGCCCGGAGAGTGCTACCCTTGCCAGTGAATCTGCGGTTTCATTAAAGGTGATTCCCGCATGCCCAGGGACCCAAGGAAGGTCAATTTCAGTAATATGAGGTGGCAGAAGGGATCGAAACGTCCGTAGAAGAGGTGAGTCTTTAGGAGAAGAAAGGGCTAAGCCTACGGATAGGGAATCTAATTATAAGTGGAGACGACACCGATATGTCAAGCTTTCGTAGTGCCAAGACAATTGCCAAGAATTCCGCATAGAATATAGGGATAAAATCCACCAGACGAACCGAAAAGTACCAATTTAGGGAAGGGGAAACTATACCTATTCCGGATTTTTTATCTCGTTGAGAAGCATCTGTATATATGATAGTACCTTGCTGAATTGAGGCCAAATGATCTTGTAGGATACTATTGAGCAGTCGGGCAGGTAGAATTTTAGCATTTTGGGGAAAGATGTTCCGGAAGTTGACCGTTATCATATGACCCCTATCAAGAGATGGAAGTACGTTATTGAGCGCAACCCCTAATGGAGACACCAAGCTTTGTGCTAGAGTAACTTGCGGTCGATAGGACCTCGGCTACTGGGCCGCCAAAAACACAGCTGGCTCAGCTACAAAGATAAATTGTGCCCTGTTAACCCCCGCGCCATAGGCTCTCAGGAAAGTATCCACAGTGAGTATTCGAAATCGGTGTATCAGAGGGGGAACTCGGGCTTCCAAATAAAGTAACGCATTAGATGCATTTTTAAGTAGCCCTAAACAGCAGCGAAGAGCCTGGCGTTCCAGAAGAACTAGGCGATGGAGCTTATACGTAGCAGCACCAGAGAATAGAACACACGCGAACTCTAAAATAGGCCGCACGTACATACGGTATATCATCAGAAAAGATTCACGGCGCATTCCCCTCTTTCTATGGCTGAGGCGCCTCAACATGCCAACAGCACGTGCTCCTTTAGTAGCTATACGCTCTATATGTGGACTCCAGTCAAGTTGGCTGCTGTATACTACCCCAAGGTATTTTAAAGAATCAACCTGGGGTATGATGTGCTGACGGTAACAGAGAGTGATATTAAAGGAAAAAGTGGACTGAAAAGCTAGGACAGAGCATTTGCTGGCATTTATTGTGAGAGAGATGCTGTCTAACCAGGAATCTAAAGTATTCAGATATGACTGCATTAATACATACAGTTCGTGTATGTCAGAAGCTGACGCGAAAAACGCGATATCGTCGGCATAAACATAAGTATGGACACCCGAAACCACAGGGACCGAGCTTAACAGGATATTAAAAAGAACCGGCGAAAGGACAGCTCCCTGTCGTACACCTCTTTTCTGCGAGTGCCGAGAGGAACAAATGTTACCCCTCACACACCAGAACTGCCTCTCCTTTAGGAATTCACGCAGCCATGCTATAATGTATCTAGGGAAATTTAATTTCTGCAAGCGACACATTAACACAGGGTACTCCACGCTGTCGTATGCTTTTGCTATATCCAAGGTTACTAGAGCCGCAACCTGTTTATATCGACGGGCAAGTTGTATACGACTTTCAAGGTCGATGTGGGCACTCCAAATAGAACAACCTGGGCGAAATCCAATTTGACTTGGGCTGAGGATATTATACTCAGACAAAAATTCCATAATTCGGTGAAGCAAAATCCGCTCAATTAGTTATACTATGTTCGAAGTCAGAGAGATAGGCCTGATATTATCAACAGCGAGGCCCTGACCAACATTCTTCGGTATAGGAAGTATTTTAGCTATCCGCCATTCCTGAGAGAATAATTAATCATACTCAGCATGTCATCCGGTGCGTGATCGTATAGTAGTTTTAACATTTCAGTAGTAATGTGATCCGGATTAGGGGCCGCTGCTGTTATTTTTGACATAGCATCAAAAAGCTCCGCAAGCGTAATTTCTGCGAAGTCCTCTACCACTATAGGTGGAGGAGGCGAGGTAGCTAGAGCAGACGAAAAACGAATTTGCAGACCCCTAGCAATCTACTCTAGAGACTCGGAGATTTCATTGGAAGATAACACTATAGAGTCTGAATTATCAGATTGGGGAACCGCTTTCCTAGACCGAAGAAATCGAAAAAGGGCCCGCTTATTAGTGGGTTCAGAAAGAATTGAGCAGCGGTGACAGTCATAGGCCTGTTTGGCATTAGAAACTGCTCGTTTGAACATCGCGGAACGATACTTATAATTGCTCCAGTTCAGCGGGCAATGGTTATAGCAAAGCTTCTTCCAGGCTGCCTTCCTGCGTCTAAAGTTGCGTGTACATTCTTCATTCCACCAGGGGCTAGGTGACACAGCTCGCTTAGACCGTACTTCAAATAACAAGGACTGCGCCGAAGTGGTTAGGGCAGCACAAAGATCCGTCGCCCGTTCAGTTGTGTCTTCTGCAGACAGAGAAGATACGGCCTCCTTCAGAGAGATTTGGAATTTCTTATAATATACAAAAGTGCAACTTCGCCGGACGAGAGAGCGAACAGGGCACTGAATCTCAAACAATATTGGAATGTGGTCACTGCTAGTCCCGCTGTCAACAGTAGACCATGAAGAAACTTTAACACCCCTAGAACAAATAGTTAAATCTAAAACAGATCGAGTTAGTCCCTGTATGTAGGTAGGAGAAACTGAATTTATACATGCCAAATTGTTGTCCGTAATCCAATCTAACAAGCGAAGACCGCAGGAATCCGTTCGGTAGCCCCAAGAAATATGGTGGGAATTAAAGTCTCCCGCAACAACGACGGGCGGTACAGCCGCAGCAAGAGCGAGATCTAGGGGTTCTGAATCAATAACCCCAAGTGGAAAGTAAACGTTCGCCAAAGAGAAAGGAAGACAGCCAGGAAGTCTGATCTCCAATACCAAAATTTCACAATCTGATCTTCGAAGCTGCAAGGATACTTTGGCCTTATGAGCGAATTTTGTTGAAACTAAAATCAAAAGGCCTCCCCCTCGTGAAAGTCTGTCTAGTCTGAACGTGTGGTAGTTACATAAGCTAAAGCTTTGATTGCTATTGAGCCAGGTTTCCTGAAGCAAAATTAGATCTGGATTGAACTGGGAGCTCAGACAAAGCAAGTCCGCGAATCCGGCTGTAACAGATCTGCAGTTCCATTGGAGGACTTTAAGGGACCCTATGACTCGGGGAGACCAGCCGCTGCAACTGAATCGTCTAATATGCTTTCTTTGATCACTGTTCGCGGTTTATTTTTCTTGTTCTTTGGTTTCGGTTGAGTGTCTAGGGATCCAGTACCTGGAGAGCCCGATCGTTTACTGGAATGAGAAATTGAACCCAGAGGCCAACTTTGAAATTCCATGTCCGAGTCTGAAGTGGGGGAAGCCGGAGGCAAGCACACCGAGCCAGTTTTGGGATAAGACGAGGAGCCTGCATCTGAACAAGGAAGCTGCTCGCGTTCATCTCTTGGAGGTGTGACAACCGGTACTTCGTTAGCGGAACTGGGGGCAGAACACTCTGCTGGGGGTAACGAACTGTCCGCAATAGAGGACACCTGTGGAATGATATTTGGAGGAGAGTTGTACGTGGCCGGAGCCAGCGGCAGGAATGGCGCCATCTGAGCCACTACCGTCCGGGACACACACTCCGTGATGCTAGCTGTTAACTGAGTCACCACTGAGGACACAACTTTCTCCACAGCGGCTGCTATAAGCGAAGCAAAAGCTGGGTCAGCTAGCGAAGGCTGTTGAACCTTGGACACCGCTTTTTCAACTGCCGCACCGATGGCGTTCAACACAGCGGGCTCGGTCAGCGATGAAGTCTGTTTGGCGGCTATTCCAGCGTAGCCATGCGCCCTTTCTTTAATCATTCCGAACGCTTCCTTACGTGAGCAGCGGCGCTTTTCTATGATATCCAGCACTTGGGCTTCTTGAGCCCTCACAGGATAATTGGAGTAATCTGCTGGATGACCAGTGCCGCACAAACAGCATTTGACGTTCTCAGAGGAGCACGAGTCGGCAGAATGGCTGTCACCGCACGAACGACAGCGGGTAGACGATTTGCACGCCTTTGCAGTGTGGCCAAAACGCCAGCAGCTGAGACACTGAAGAGGCCGAGGAGAGAGACGCTCGACTCGGTAAACCAGAGGCCAAACTTTAATATCAGTGGGGCATGAGGAGCCCAATAATGTGGCGATCACGGACTCTGTTGGGACCCTGTTGCTCTCCACAACGCGGCTGCAACGGTACACTGATGTCACTCCTGCCACCGCAAACTCATCAAGAATCTCGTGCGGAGTCATCTGAACATCGACACCGCGAATAATGCCCTTCACGCATGCCAGGTGGGGGGGAACAAATGCACTCACCTGGTGAGAAGCGAATGTTGTGCATTTGAGGAGGTCTGCCCCACAGGTCTGATCTGATGACTTACAGAGGACGCTGCCCTTTCCAAACGGCCGAACCTCGGATATTTGTTCAAACCTCTCGGTAACAGCCCGAAGCGCCGCCTGCACTTCCTGGGCTCCATTCGCTCAATTTTTCTTTTCTTTTCCTTAACTTTATTTCGAGTTTTTTCCTTGCACTACATTGCGTGCCATTTTTATTTAACTTTTTTTCTCTCTCTATTGCTGCTTTCCCGATCTCTCACATTCACTTCACTGCATTGTAATCATCCCCATCTGGCGTAGCAAGCACTGCCGCTAGCAGAGCTGACCTCTCCAGCCCACATTAAATAGTTCTCTCTCTCTCTCTCTCTCTCTCTCTCTCTCTCTCTCTCCCCGCCGCTCACTGGGACCAGAGCTACCGGGATGCAAGTCACTCCACTGCGCTTTAGAGTCTCCACCGGCAAGTCCTGAGGTCGAATGCAGGCCTCCCAGGGGGAACTCCCCCAGCCCGGCGAGTCACGAGACATCCCTGCGCAGCTAAGTGCACCTGGAAGGCAATAAAGAGAAGCGACAAATGACCAAAGAAACGAAAACCGCCTGACGGTTGGCCGATCACCTGCAGCGCCAACCTCTAGGGCGAAACTACGTCCTAGCAAGCAACCACAGCCTTCTTTCACCTTTTCTTCACCTGCGGCGCAGTAAGTTCTTCTCCTTCTACAAACGAAAATATTTTGCTCAAACAGTTCAGTCACACGAGGCAAATATTTCTGTAACGCGATTAAAATAATTTTTTCTGACCTGCATAAGTGGGCATGGGTAATATTTTTGACAAAATACTGACAAGGGGCTGCGATCTTTATGGAAAAATTTCGGAGAGACACGGTTGCTTACGCGTGAGAATGCGACAGCATTACATTTTATGTCAAGCTATGGGATTTTAAATGTTTAATTCTGGATCTGTCGTTCTAATTTCACATTCTTTTGAACGATGTCTTCGTGATCATAGGGGTATATCATCTAATTTTTGCGTCGTGAGGGTTGCAGTGGAGTCACTTCGTGGTGGTTTTAGCCGCAGCGAGCGCCTGCCTCTTAGCCCGCCGTGCGGTGTGCATTTTTGTTTTTCCTCTCATCTTCTTCTGAGGCGTACTTCGGCAGTCGACTTCATTTCTCGCCTGTAGCTGAGGTAGACGCCTCGGAACCATCACAGCAGAGGCGGCGCAGAAATCCGGACAGGCGTACAGTGATACGATTGTTCCCTCCTTTACCATCGTCATGATGCTTTTCCGATTTGTTGTTGCGAGCTTCAATGGAAAGGAAGGCCTGCGGCCAGCGAGGAAAGAGGAGAGAAGAAGGGTAGGGGGTTTAGTCCCTATGTAGGTCGTCTTGAAGAGGCGTCATGTATAAATCATGTAGACCATGGATAAATTTCCCGTACTAGGCCGCATTTCGTGGCATGAATGATAATGTTGCAGATGGTATTGTGTGAAAGTGATGTGGGGTCGACATAAGTTGTGGCGTCGCTGTACGAAAGCGAAAAATTTCGGGTAGTGCCAGATGAGGTGGTTGAGGTCGGCTGTGATAGGGTGGTGACAAAAATTCAAATCCCCTTCGTTTCATGACGACGATGGTTGAAACGCGAAACTTTCTTACGTGCGAAAATCTAATGGCGATTTTCTAAAGTCAAAGCAGCTGCAGTCAAAGTCAAAGCGTCAATGATCAAAGTGCAAATTGCCTGCGAGTCAAAGCCCCAATTCAGGCGACACCAAATGAATCCCTCACGAGACAGCTGAGGGCCCCCCCTGCCCCCCATCGTTGTAGTTAAAACATCGTCATCTACAACCCAATGTCCCAACTCAGCCAAAGTCCAATGCCAACGCCCACGCGACGAACCCAAAGGAAATGCTCTCCACACCGACCAAGCCCATTTTTAAAGGAGGTGATCTTATCAGCTCGTTTAGCCTTAGATTATTTAGCTACTGTCACACTAAAAACGCTTTATAATGACATCAGTACATCCAGTTTTGCTCCCCTGCTATATCGGATTTCCTACCTAAATCGCAACGCACAAAACGCCCCCCCCCCTCCCCCCCCCCCCCCCAAATCGCACATTTGGAGTGGGGGGGGGGGGGGGGGGCGTTTTGTGGATATACCATTTTCTAATCGTTTTTGGCGCATGCAGTACAGGCATGCAGAGTCTTGCAGGTTTTCTGTGGTTGTGATAATGTGGTCAGAGCCAGCATGGTCAAGTTACCCAACGGAGAAACGCTTAGAAGAGGTGTACAGCTTCTGTGCCCAACGGAGCTGGTTGACTAAGTGCATTTTTTTTTTTGCGGGAAGGGGAGGATGTTGCATTTGTTGCATAGGAAAAGCGTTTAGATAAAGACGACGAAAGGTCGTGGGGACAACAGTGGTCGGCTTTGAAAAAAAAGGTAATCGGGATCACAGGACGCCATTGTACTTGCTAGTAGTTGTAATTCAGTCTAATGTAAAATACAATAATTATTCCTTTTCATCGTGCTGGCCTCATTTCTCGCACATTTTCTTAGGTTTAGGTGAAGAACTTGTTCAGGAAGATTTCTCGTATGTTGAGAAAGGAGCGAGGTAGCCTGTAGGTGTGAGAGCCTTCAGGCATAGTTTCACTTGTATTTACGGAGTCCGATTGCGGGTGCGAGAGTGGGGTCATCATGGGGCAGTTAGGCCAGGCGTAGTCCAGTGAGGGCGGCGTTAGGGGGCCTTCGGAGGATGTTGTGAGAAGGGCCTTCTATGCAGCCACGTGAGCTGTTTGGTTCCCAGGGGCGGCTGGTTAATGACCGGCGGTCTAATCAATGCGGACCTGAAATCCTGATGTTTGTATTGCAATGATTTGATGAGTAATGTGGTGATATCTATGGTGAGGGAAGTTTGGACGGGAAAGTTATCGGGGAGCATCACAGGAGTTGGTTAGGATGCGAAGTTGGGGCGAATTGGGCGGGGGGGTAATCGTACATTTATTAGTCGAGGGTGTCGTTGATGGCGACGAGTTCTGCTTCCACTAAAGTAATGTTAGGTATGCGGTGATGTTAGGCCCCATGATGGACTCTCTCATCTATCGTTTCACTCCCCTCTACTCCTCCTCCCCCACACTGGGTTTTATGCAGGTGAGCTCTCTGCCGAGCTCAAAATATCCCCAGTGCACTTCCTTTCCTTTTCACTCAAACCAAAAACGAAACGGACGTTAGGCAGGGTCGTTTCCCGGGGGTGGTGGGACTGGCAGATTGGGTAGGGGAATATGACCTAGTTGATCCTACGCCGTGAGGGGTATGCCTTGACGGATGAGTTGTCTTTTAAAGTCGTATTGATCCGTTTTTTCCTTAATGATGCGGTGGATTGGTGGAAAGGCTGTTGCTTGTTTTAGGGTTACAATTTTTGTATGACGGGGTAGGGTGGTGATGGTGCGCAGGGTCAAAATTATGAAGATCTGCAAGTACTCGTCGTTGGGTGCAGTTGAGGTTATAATGTGTCCCTCCGTACAAAAGGATTCCCGCCGCTACTGCTCTGTCAACGGTTGTGAAAGCCTTTTGCTCGGCTCCCCCTTGTTTGTTGGAGAGCTGTACGAGGATGTGTCGAAAAAAAATCCCCATTTTTGTTTGAAATGATTAAGCCATATTTTGGGCTGTTGGTGGTGTCGATATAGCTCTGAAGAGTTTAATTGGCTCCAATTTGGCTGAAATGAAAACGGAGGTGGCACTGGCATGAGGTGGCACGTAATCGGTGGGAGCTTTACGGCCAAATATGGCGAGTAATTCTGTTTTGTACGCCCGAGGGACATTCCAAGCTCGGGAAGGACTCTCCGCGAGGTTCGCCTTTGTTACTATGGCTGAGAGGCTTGGCCAGTCATCCCTGTTAGCCCTACAAATACGTTATTACCGTAAATGGTTTAATGGTTGGTGGTGCCGTTGTGTCAGGTGGTGTTAGCTTGGCAAGAAATGGTGGCAATAGTTCCAGCCTAGCGGAACCTCTTACGTTAGTGAATACGGCTCCTTCACCATGAGTCTGCGAGTTTCGTGTTCCTGCGCTTTGCTACTTTTGTAATTCGCACGCTCAAATCACTCATGTAGCCTCAATGGCGCGATTGCGTCCTCTCTTTTCAGGGCGCAGCCCTTTGGTGCCCGTTCCTGGACTGATCGGCGTCGCCGTCGGTGTAACCGTGCGAACGATGGTATGACCGAAGAGTGAAAAAAAAAAGCATTTGAAGAGACTGTCACGAAACTGGGAGGGGAGGGCGGTTCACCGTAGCGGCGCGAGACGCTTCCCCGAAATTGTGCGGGTTGGAGGAGGCAGTATGCTGTGCCCGCACGAGACGCTCGACTGCGCGACGCTTGGCGAAAACGTGAGAGGGGGAGGAGGGGGGGGGGGGGTGCGCGTGAAGATGATGTGCGTTCGCTTCCTAAGACGCAGGTCGCGGTCGCTTCCTGAGACGCACTTCCCGCCGCCGACGCAGAGGATCACCATAGCTGCCGTCGAGAGAATTCACGAGTGAGTGCGGCCTCAGCGCACTGCAGCTACCAGAAGTGAGTGCTGAACTGCGAGTGAGGCAACCGGTCATGCGCTTCGTGAGCCGCTGCAGATAAACGAGCTGCCAGAGCGGAGGCTCAGTACCGCAGACGCCAGAACCCCGAGTGAGTGCTGAACAATGAACGAGGCAACCGCTGATTGTGCTTCGTCAGCCACTGCAAATACAAGTTTTCTGTAACCGTACAAGTATGTCCGTCTGAAATTCTTTGCCTCCACATATATTGTACAGTGAAAACAGCTAAACAGCTGCGCCCAAATATTGCATAAGGGAATATCGTAATCGCCAGTCAATTTTTATCGTCTTGATCTTTTTCCCATTGAATGGTTTCTTCTCTGTTATTATGACTGAGGGGCATGACAAATCGCCCACGTTACTCCTGAATATACGCTATTTGCGTAAACGTGCTTTTATACCTTCGTAATTACCATTCTCAAATTGCTCCTGTTGGCCTAAATACATGCCTCTAACATACGTTTTAAAGTCGAAGGTTGTGACAAAACATTCAGTAGTTACAACTTAAGTTAGAGCTTGACGATTTGATTATGAGGTTTAATGCGCCGACGCTACACAGGCGATGAGGCGTGCCAGAGTGGAGGGCTCCGGATTAATTTTGACCACCTTTGACGTGTGCCGAAATCTCAAGCACAAGGACGTGTTCGCTTTTCGCCTCCATCAGAAAAGCAGCCGCCGCGGCCGGGAATCGAACCTGCTTCCTTGGGTTCAGCACCACAACGCCTTAGCCACTGAGCCACCGGGGCGGGTAGTTGGCTAGAGCCAAGGATTGGTCATGATGAAGGGAATCCGTGTCGGACTCGCATTCCGTAGGACCCAGGTTCGACTCCCGGACCTACATTTTCCCGATTTTCTTTTCTTTACTTTTACTCTCTTGCGGCGTCGGCCACTTTTGAAACCATAGCTGGTCTGCGCCGACGCCGGACTCCGAATTTTTGCGAAGTGGGGAATGTAATTCTTCCGCATTAAAACCGGAGGGCGGTCGCTCTATTTCTACGATTATTCGCGTCAGCTGTATCTGATTACTTAATCAGAGGTCGCTAATGATTTTACATGTCGAAACGATTTTGATATGGTTGAAATTTCATTTATTTACTTGCGCCAGTGCTGCATATTGGCGTGGACCACGCCTTCTGCTGTGTTTACCTTTGTGTTTTGTCGCCAGCGTCTGGCCACGCGAGGCCTTCGAATCTGTTTTCGAAGTGAAGCGTGTGTTCACTGCTTTTTTCTTTTGTGTGCCGCACAAGCTATCTCATTTTGATAGGGACAGGGCTTCGCCTTGTCGTCACTAGACTGTTCTCGATCAATTTCGACTGTTTCAGAAATGATTTCTAGGAAAAATAAATGCTCGCTGGAGAAGCGCTGCTGTATTCGATTCGCCGACACTCGGCTGTGCACGCCACGTTGTTTACTGTTTCGTCGCCGCTTGTGTAATCTTTGAGTTTTTAGCGGAGTACAAGTTCGCTCCAATAAACATTGTTCCTTAAAGAAGCCTGCGTCGTCCCTTTTTTACGTGACAATATATTCGCAAGGAGATAAAATTTTATGAGATACCCGTTCTGCATTGCCCAGCGGCAACTCACAAGGAGTTGACTAGAGTGTTTTGCTACTAATTCTTTCCGTCAAGGCTGTCCCGTACCATCTGTAAAGGCTGTCCCGTACCATCTCTGTGGGCAGAAAAGAATGGACACGAGAGGCGTTGGCGTGAGGAACAAAACAAATTTATCACACAGTAGCAAACCACGAAGAAAACATAGTAACACTCAAAACAACACGAACACCGAACTAATATTAAAATATAATGAGTAACATTCAAACCGAACTAATAATTACAGTTCAAGCATTATAACGCATCTAATATAAAAATTGCCCCCGCATCTGCCCACCTCGCTGAAAATGTCGTCGAAAGACAATCTTCTGCCGCCTCCGCCACGAAAACGCCTCTCTTCCCTCCCCCACCCAGCTCCCATACTCTTCCCGCCCTTTCGCTACTCCCACGATAAACACGGAGGTGTTTTGCTGAAGTCAATTTAATTTTCCCGCGTTCCACAATTCGCGCCATCTACTGGAACCTTTCATTGCTGTGGGACTTCTTAGAAGACCGACATGTGCCACGAGCCATTGGCTCAAGTGCTTTTTGCATTTTGGGATAGCGTATTTTTTAAAAATTTTCTATCGCAAAAATCAAGCAGCCATGTACTATTATTAATTAAAAGAACACTGTAAATACCTATTATGTATTCATGTTTTGCCTCGAATACGCCTACTGTTTTCGTTTTGCTCAACAATGCGGGACAAGTAAGAATTATGGTACCAGATTTAGTGGTTTCGAAAACATTCAATTGCCTGTATGAGCCACTCGTTCAAGTATACTTCTAACTTTTGACCTGAAGGCTGAATCGAGGGCAGACCGACAGACGAAAATTTTCGGGTTTAACTAGCCCAAGAAAGACGATATGAACTTTAAAATTCCCACAACCAGGCATTCCTAGCGACCAGGCCTACCCAGTCTGCGCTGTCCCCGTGTCGTTAATCGGGTGTGGCGGGACGGAGTGGCTTTCGCGTAGCCGTGTTCGCAGTCCAGAGGTGCCGTACATGAACTAGTACCGTAGTTCGGGAAGTTTGGGCTCGGTGTCTACTCCCGTAGTCAACGTAGACTGCAGAAGGCACCACCTCCATCTAGAAGCGCCGCCGCGTGGATGGTGAAGCGGATGTCAACGTTGTGATGCCCATAAGGCGGCAGGCACACTCACGAATGACGTCACACACCACCCGCTCACAATTCACGAGTGAGTGGTGTGTGAGCCTCCGCATCGTTTCGGGCTGGCAAGTGCGCATATGAAAGAGTGTGAGCGCCACTCAACACTCGTGAGCGGTCAGCGACGCTTGTGAGGGGCACCGGTCACTCGTGAGTGGTACAGGCTGACACTGATCACGGCTCATTGATATCAGTGAACCTCACATTATCTACTTTTGTAAAAAAAAACGTTGCTTGTCAGCAAAATATTTAAAATAATGTTAGGTGCGAATCTGGGAGATAAGTAAAATAATCTAGAAACGATCTTTAATAAACACTTACGCGAGAAATTGTTTCAAAACGTATGCGCAATATTAAGTATGCGTACAACAACGATAATAAGAACACCGAAACACTCTTTACATAAAATGTTCTTAGAAATTTTGAATAATAATAAAGCAACAAAACTGAATCGACGAACGGCCCTTTACACATAATTACAGAAGAAATTGCTTTCAAGAAATTGAGTCTATTGGTGATTAGGCGTAATAAAAACACTAATAGGAACATCGAAAAACCTGTAATGGATGTCAACTGTTCACTTTGTATTTTTAGTCAATCACTGAGACGCCAGAATCTCTCTTTACATGCATCGCCCTGTAGTAAAACGTCCGGGTGCCTACTGTCCATGAGCTGATATTTCCGCGCACCAAAAGTCCGTGTAAAACTGGCCCAATAAAAACGTGTTATTCTATTCCTTACGTTCCGTAAATTTTGAATTGTGTTACAATTGACTGTTTTGCTTTATTCAACGATTTGTTATCACAATTTTTATTTGAGAAATTGGTTTAGGTGAAGTCATTTTTTACTGCGAAGCTGTATATCACTCGTTCGTATGCATTTCTTCTTGTAGGCGGTCAGCAGGGTTGTTCAGCAGCATAGGCTGAGCGGCTAAGCGAAATTTCACCAAATCTCGACACATGGGCGTTCTCGTTCTTTGCCGCCATCAGAAAACGAACGCAGCGGCCGGGATCAAATCGGCGTCCTTGTGATAACCAGCACAACTCCTTAGCCAGTGAGCAACTGCTAAGGGTTAACGACTAAACCTGGTTAATACTGTTCGAATACAATTATAGTCAAGATGCTGTATAGCGCTGCTTCTATATCGGTAACCATCATGCACGGCGGCTTTCATCGGCATGCAGCGATGCTGATTTTATTTTTTTACTCCTTCGTCCTCCATCCCTGCATTCGGGATTTTCCCAAACGTGGGCCAAGAGCCGTCTACTTGTTCTCCGTTCCGATAAGAAGGTGGTGGCCGTGGTAGGTACTTCTAATGACTTGCGATGTTTGCATTGCTTTTCAGACGCAAGCGCTCGCGAGCTCCCTGCGACAAAGACGGCGATACTGGCAATACCACGGCGTCAGTCGTCTTCTGCCCGGAGCCAGTGCTAAGGCACCGCCGGCCGCGCAAAAACGCTTCGTCACGTCTGTCTAGACAGACGAGTGCAGCACCGTCTGCGAGCCTTTGCTCGCAGACGATGCTTCAGCTGCCGCGCCTCTGGGACGAGCGGAGTACCCTCGTTCCCTTGCTTGGATTTCGGGCCGTTTTACGCAGTTACCTGCATGGAAACGTCATGCAAATTGTTGGGATACCTTTCTTGATGCGTGTGCAAGTTGTGCGGATATGTGTAGAAGTGACAAAGACGGGGTTCAGTCCGTTCCCTGTAAACTAAACGACGACTGATATCCGTCGGTGCGTGCTGCGAAGTTTCTGTCGGTATTCATTGCCCTCTAAACTGCGGTTACATGGACCTTCCTGCTCTTTAAAGCCATCAAAAGGTTACATGGTTGTGTTTACCATTTCCAAACCAGATTTTTGTAGGCAAGTTGGTCACAACACAACTTTTACGTGTCGGGATCTGCAGTGCGAGTAAGGTTTGTTTTTGTGTCAGCCGTAGCGCTGATGGAGGAGGCTACAGGTGAGGAGCAATGTAGAGGACATGTTCTGGGACTTGTGCGAATTGACTAATGACGAGGATGATACAAGGAGTTTTCTGCGGAAGTTGTGCACCGCCGGCTGGCTCGAAGGATGGATCAGCACGGAACCGACATTGCCGGTAAGCTTACTACTTAAACCGTCATTTCCTCTAAATGGGAACCCGCTCACGGGAAGTTTATTATAGCCACAGTAGTTGCGGCAAACGGGTTGGCTAATAGCAAGGTTTTTCTGACTGCAGTTTGTGCACCCTCTTGTGCTTCGTGTTTCGTGACAGCGTTTGTGAATTACCCTAACTTATATTAGAAAAGAGCAGGGTCAGCACTTTGTAATTTTTTAGAACGGCAGTAGAGCCATGCGTATTTTTTTTTATTTGAAAACGGGTTACTACGGTCGAGAATGGCTCTAACAAACTCTAGCCGAACTTCTACATATACAGATATGGGAAGCATATACAATACTGCCAGCGATAATGCCGGTGGCGCCCGTACACGGCGAAGTTGGGCTTTGAGTGCAACGTCGTTGCGCCATGTGAAGGGCTTCGTGAGCGGCTTGCAGGCGTTTCGTCACTGATGTCCTGACACCCGGTCGCTTTGCGTGCCTTCGCTTGGAGGCTGCTCCTTTTTAGGAACACCGCGTATTGAACGCGAGCGCTTCTACGCGAAGCGTTATAAAGACGTTAGTCTTCCTTGGTCTCTTAAACCTGAAAATTTTGTCTGTCTGTCTGTCTGTCTGTCTGTCTGTCTGTCTGTCTGTCTGTCTGTCTGTCTGTCTGTCTGTCTGTCTGTCTGTCTGAGTGAGTGAGTGAGTGAGTGAGTGAGTGAGTGAGTGAGTGAGTGAGTGAGTGAGTGAGCAAGCGAGCAAGCGAGCAAGCGAGCAAGCGAGCGAATAAGAAAGTGCGAGCGGTGAGCGCGAGTGCGAGTGAGTGCGAGTGGTGAGTCCGAATGGTGAGCGTGAGCGTGAGTGAACGCTTGAGAAAAAATAATTTTTTTTTTAGTGAGTGCTAGTGAGTAACGTCTGGTTTTGCCGATCTATGGGATGCCGCTACACGGTCATAAGTTGATAACAGTCCCCATCGCTATTGGGACCGCCAAAGCGTTGTTTGGCGGTGTGTCAAGGAGGCTGGACCGCTGCGCCGTCGTCCCGCTCCCGCCCAGACTTGAGCTGCGACGTCGGTGCCTTGGCGGCGTCACCCCTTGCTTGCTCTTCTCGGGACGTTGCCGTTTCTTTTTGGCGCTTCTTCCTCGTTCTCTCCGCCTCCCCGCCAGCACTATGGTTTCTCGCTTAAGTTGTCTTTGGATGGCGGGACATGTCAGGATTAAGCGCTCTTGAATTTGCTTTACGCGTTTATTCTCCATTTGGCCCTGCTGCCGCTTTTAATGCGGGACGCTGCATGATTGGTCCATTCCCTTGGCGCGAAATTCAACTTGCCAGATTTTCTTTTCTTCGTTTTCTCCCTATTTCGCACCACCTTCTTCGGGGATTGGCCTTGACTCGTGACGAAGGCTGCTAATAGATTACGTAAACTGATATATGGCTACCAAAGGCTTCACTCGCCTAACGCCGCATTTCTAACATTATGATAAACCCCCAACGTCGACGAAGTGTTGCTGTGATTTAAGAGTAAGATTTTCGAGTTGCGTGACCAATTAGACCCGTCGTAGGTAATGACAATAAGGCCTGGGACACGTAAGGTGTGGTGCACAGACAAAGCGCAGGGCCGTGGAAAAAATACGTCGACTACACGGATCCTACAAACAAATCAAAGCCGTTGCACTCAACGGGAAAGCTGTCGGAAGTGCAGAGCAGTGATTCGCCATAATGGGCTGTAGCGCCGTTATCCGCTCACTGCTACCACCCAATGCAATTCGAATTCCCCGCCTTCGCAGTGCTCGCGCGCCCGCTGCCTGAAACTGCGCCGGCGGGAGCTCTGTTCTTTTTGTGCTTGCTGTTCTTCCCGCACGTGCCGGCGTTGCACTGCCACTTTGTTTCGCTTACGATCGTAAAAACCAACCCAACGAGCGTACCTAACTAAACAAACGCGGGCGCTGGCGGTTAATTACGTATATTTTGCCTCAAATGTACCTGCAGTTTTTTTTGCGCTAAACAACGCGGAGATGCATGACAAGCGCCAGCGGTTCACGAGTTTCGAACGCTTATGACCATATAAACCGCTTGGCTTTTTAAGCCTCTGTGGGACGCCGCTACGACGGAGCGCCGTGTGACTCTACTTGGGGCCAGCGAGCGAGCTACGACGACAAGGCGAGCCCCTGAAGTGTTCTGCACTTAAAAATGGCTCAGGTTTAACGCTTACAAACCTAGTTATCACGAGCGAAAGGTCTGTTTGGCTTGGTTTTAAGAAACCAATGCACACAGTGTTTCATAAAGGTTTGCCTTTGCTTGAGATTTCGCATCCTATATGTACCGCATGGTTGGATTCAGCCTGAGCGAACAAGTGCCGGCGAAGCAGCCGTTAAACCCTCGACTTGTCACGTGGATCGGCTCCGAGCGAGCACAGCTGCGACGCCTCTCCGTAACGAATCACATGGCATGACGTCACAGCTGGTACACTTGCGCTCCGATTGCGACGCGATGAATGACCTTGTGAGACATCGTAGTAGAGCTTCCGCTCTAAAAAAGGCGCCCAACACTTAAGAGGAAAGAATAATTAGAGCGCGTATCAAATTTTAGGAAGTTGGCTATTTCACTAGAGAAATGTTTTTTACAGCGACATTGTCTGCATACGGCTATAGTTTCTGGTAAATTGTTGCGGCCGCGGGCAGAGTCGCGTCGGCAGAGTTTTGAGTATCGTAGACAAGGTAACTTTCTGGTGATTGCTCTGTTGCTCTAAATCTACTGTAGGTGTATTGAAAAGAATAATACTGATGTTGGCCGCGAAAACGAATCTATCATTACGCCGAGTTCGTTTAGTTGTAATGATTAGTTAGTTCACAGCGAAGTTGTAAACATCACAGAACAACCGTCTGCTGTCAGTATATGACCACCCACGGAAGAAGTATGCATGGTTACAGACAGCTGCTGTAACTCTTGCTTATCCTAAACTATAGCGAAGCTAATTATAAGACGACTCTAACATTACCCTAGTTTCATCTACGTTTTATAATGATGTAGTTCACAGTGATTGCAAATATTGTGGAATTCCCGTCTGCTGTCAATACACGGGCTTCTACAGGAGAAAAGCGGACAGCCCCATGTTTGTCAGCCAGAACAAGAATAGTGGGAGTATTTTCAATGGAAATTACAAACGTGTTTCGGTTCGTGCACTGCATGGACTGCGCCCAGCTCCGCTGGTCATCCTTCTTCAGGGAGTGGAAGGGCACTGAATTTTTTGCGCTTCTTTTCATTGAGCTAGGAACGAATAATACCGGCTCGGCGGAGCTGCAATGGAGAAACTTTGCTCTCCCTGAGCCCGAGCGATCGCCGTGTTCTGTTCACAGCACGTGTCAACGGCAGTTGCCGACATTTTTGCAGCGTCAGCTTTTGACAGGAAGTTCCCGCTCATATGCTGTACCAAAAAAAAAAAAAAAAAAAGAACAGTCTGCTCCCGCGACAGCACACGCTCGCCGTTAGAGCTCATGCAACGGAGCCATTCAGTGCACTCGTCTCAGATGGATCTATCACGGGGCGTCGTCAGTGCTCGCTACGAACAGTCGGTGTACGCATGCTGCATATAGGCATCAAGGCATGCTGCATATAGGCATTAAGGGCGGGCATATATGCATTAAGAGTTTGAACGCGCTTACGTCCTTTTTCCAAAATCAAACAGATGGATTCGCAAAGGATCGTTTGCGTACCCCAAGCAGAAGTTCCTGCTCTCCAGCGAAGCGAACTCGTGCACGAGAGCGTTATGTCCCGAAGGTCTCACCCAAGGTGGACCGACCAATCTACATAGCGCGGGGCATGCTCGGGGAAACTAACTCCGTAGGCTTTGCCGGTGTGGGAGCTCCAACGAGCGTGCAAGGGCTACGAGTGTGTTGGACAATAACCGTGGAGCCGACTTCTTTTGGCAACCTTGCAGCGGGTGCTATCGCCTCTGGATAGAAAGGCTTCAGTCAACCTTTTATGAATTGCCGTTCGGCAGCGCAGATATGTCACGTAAGGTTTGCAATACTTGCGAATATGTGCAACAGTGCCTATGCATACGCAAAAAAACAAAAAAGAAAACGGCTATATCAAAATCGTGTCGACATGCGAAATAATTGGCGGCGTCGGGTTGCGTAATCGGCTACAGTTGACCTGGGTGGTCATAGCGATAGAAGGGATCATCCTGAGATGTTTTCATTCCCGGTTAGTATCACAGGCATTTGTCAATGTTTTGTAAACGTATATTTCACACACGGTTTGTGATACCGGTCAGAAAAAAAATGTATCCGCGTAAGAGAAGTGCTTGCCTCGAGCTCTTGAACGGTTTCAGCCAAATATTTTCATCTAGAAGGAGAAGAAGTGACGGTTCCGCACGAAAAAAAGGGAAAGAAGGCTGTGCTCGAGCGACAGGCTTAAGGCCATCTCCGAAGGCGCTGCAACGCTTGGGCGTCAGTGCGGGAAGGAACGCGATCGAGAACTTCGCAATAATTGTTCGTCGCCTTCCTCAAATTCGCAACCTTCCAAAGCCGCGGACCAGGTGCATCCCACCGATGCCTCCGGCGACTACCTGCCCCTGCTGCCGGGGTGCAAACCATCCTCGGGCAGCAGTAGCAGCGGTGACGACGTCATCGCTAACCACCATTTCAACACTGGTCGTTGTGTTGCGGGTGACAGCGACTTGGAAGCGGAAGCCATTATTGACATCGAAGATGCGGTCACTTACCGGCTGCGAAGACGTCCGGTGCGCTTCAGTGCCGGCTGTCCAAGGTTCGGCTGGCGATTCTGAATTGGACGACATGGATGTCTCTGATAAGGAAGGCTCCGCGGTTGGCCTCGGCAACGTCCAGCCTTATTTGGTGCCAAGGTTTTTCCAGGTAACTATCATATAAAAACGGGAAATTTTTGTTTGTTCCCTTTTTAATTGATTTTCAGGCTTTTGTGATATTTTCCTGCATTTTTCTGGTGAAAAACATTTTGTCCCTTCAAAAACAAAAGTCTTCTGTTAGCCCCTAGATCATTTTTTTTATATCGGCAAACGTGAAGTTGTGGAATAACGTCGTCTTTCATTATGAACGAATATTTTCTCAAATGGAGCGAATGAAAACTTAGAGCCGGGACATGAGATTAGAATGTCAAGAGAAAAAAGGCCTGAGGGGTAATTCCACGATAAATTAAGAAAAAAGTGCCTGAATGGGGATTATAAATGAAAATATAGCGAGAAAGGCAGGCGAGAAGTCCAAGGTTGCGTTTTGGACTTATCATTCGTAGGCAAGACACACATCCTTAGAGGCCTTCCTCACGACTCTTAGAATTTCGCTATAGAGATCCAAAATATGACCGGAGGACACGACATTTTCAGCAACGAAAAAGACCGCTCTTATATCAATGGTAGACAATATCGTTCAGCAGATTCGGTCATTTCAAGCGAATTCCTACTTGGGAAAAATTCGAGCCATTTGTTTGTAGCATTGATAATTCTCCTTACCTTTGCCAGGCCCATCATCTTCGATGGGTCCTCAGACTGT